>NW_016161229.1:29314-33781 GCF_001687245.7 Rhagoletis zephyria
GATGAAATGTCAAAGCATACTGAGCATCTTTCTCTTTGACACCATGTCTGAAATCCCACGTGATCTGTCAAATACTAATGCATGAAAATCCTAACCTCAAAAAAATCACCCGTTATTTTTGTATGTATGTACAGTTTTGCTAAGTTATTTAAGACGGCAAATATACCTTCTGACAACCACCAAACCGTAATATTAGAAGACAAATGCGTCACTAAAAATCATGAACGTGAACTCTTAGTGAAAATGTTGAACCAAAATGTTTCAATACAAAAAATTTATTTTGGGCGAGATGAAGTTCGCCGGGTCTGCTAGGTTAACTATAAAAATTGTACCAAGCATTTGCCTGCGGCTGGAAAGTGTAGGAAGATTAATAAGTTTTAATCGACTCGAAGGTTATATTGAGAACCCCACGGAAATTTCTTAAAGCAAAAAGTAGGAATTGTTTTTGATTTGATTCTATCTTGTCTGAGTAAATTTGATACCTTGGATTCCAAACCACCGAACCGTATTCCAGAATCGGCCTAACTAATGTTGTAAACAGGGTTTTAGTGATATAAGGGTTACAAAATTCTTTTGACCATCGCTTCACAAATGCAAGAAGTACACCTTTAGGCTTGTTGACTGTCACATTAATATGAAGATTAAAATTAAGCTTAGGATCCATTGTGATACCAAGGTCCACAAAATTGTATACCTTTTCCAGGTTATGGTTACCTATTGTATAAGAAGCGGGATGAACTGCTCTTCGCGAGAAGCACATTACTTTACATTCTTTAGATTTAGAGGCATAAGATTTAGATGACACCAGCAAGCCATGCTGTCTAAGTATGATTGTAGCAAAGACCTTTCTTTAATTGAAACGTACGATTTATAAAGCTTAACATAATCTGCATTCATTCAAATTTTGGAAAATTGTATATCTGTAGAAATGTCGTTTATAAAAAGCAAGAACAGAACCGGGCCTAGGTGGCTACCTTGAGGGACTCCTGAAGTAACATCAATGACGTCAGAGATAGTATTTTTAAACATTACCCTTTGTGATCTATCATAGAGGTATGAAGAGATCCAACGGAGAAAATTAGGTGCAAGACCAAGAAAATCAAGTTTATAGATGAGCAACGGGTGGCACACTTTGTCAACTGCTTTACTGAAGTCAGTATATATAACATCAACAGTTTTGCTTTCACTAAATGCTTTTGAGATATAAGATGTTAATTCAAGTAATTTGTAGAAGTTGATTTGCCCTTGCAAAATCCATGTTGTCTATATGAAATGCTAGAAGAGATAGAATGCGTCAACTGATTTGTTATAATTGCTTCAAATAATTTAGGAATTGCAGAAAGCTTAGCTTTTCCGCGGTAGTTCTCCACTGAAGATCTGCTACCGCTTTTATGTAACGGGGTTATGAACGATTCCTTCCATATAATTGGAAAAACGCCCTCTTTAAGAGACAAATTAAATAACGGTATTTTGATACTTCATTGCGGAAGGAAACCCACGTACATTTCGCTTGGAGTTTACGTAGTCATAAAATGATTTTGGGATATATATTTTACGCCGTTTGATTTACACAAGTAAGCTTTATAACACTTTTTGTTTAATTCAAAAAAACTTCTGATGCAAAAGTGAGTATTTTACATAGTATGAGTGTAAACCGTTTTTTTTTGTGTAATCTTAAATAACGCGACTTTCTGTTTTTCAAATTTCTCAGTTCTTTAGTGAACCATAACTGTGTTTGTTCTTCAGGAACATACATGCGTTTAGGCACATGCTTTTCAAATAATTTATGTAAAGTAAAGTTAAAAAGTGCAACCTTTGTTCAATATTTTCTTTANTATGCAAGCCACGACAATTTAGACAGTTCTTTGTTAAGCATTTTAAAGTTGGNTTTCGAAAAATCAAAGCGAATANTGGNTCGTANGCTTGGGTACTGCAATTTTGACCATCACTTATAANTTCGTAAGATACCTCCATAGCAGGGTGGTAGACATCTTCGGGCAAAACTAGTGGATAACGCTTATTTACAACGGACTTAGATGCATCATCAACATAAACAAGATCTAATACTTTACCAAACTTATTGTGAAGTACATTAACCTGAGTTAGGCAGAGTTCAGCCATCTCCTCTAAAAATACGTTGTTGCACACACTAGCCGCGAAAGGTACGATATCACAGTCAATGACCTTCCATGATATGCTTGGTTAATTAAAATCACCTAACACAATCATTGAATCAGAGGGTTTAGTCAATAAATTAACTGATTTCAGTAAAGCGATGAGTCGTGAATACACCAGTGTGTCAGATAAGGGAGGGATATAGCATAGAGCTAAGTAAATAGACCCTTTTCCAGCCTGTACACGAATGCATTTGAATTCTACTGAATCAATGTGTGGAAGACTAACTTCTTCAGATGGTATTAAAGAGTCTACAGCGAAGAGTACGCTACCGCCGATTCTGTCATCCCTAGACGAGTTATTTTCTTTGCATAAACAAAATGGAAATACAATTAAATTAAATATTGTCTTGCCACTTTAATTAAATTTTTTAATGTAACAAAACTGTTTTGCGCAAACTTTAATTTCGTTTATTTGAATTTCGGTAAGGATATGTCAAAACTCAAAAAAACCGAGGGCACTTGTGCACAAGGGTATATTAACTTTGTTCGCATAACGGTTGTTTTTAACAGCCAAAACGAATCGAGATAGATATGGACAAATATATACATAAATGATCAGAATGAAAAGAGGAGTCGACCGTGTACACGATAACTCGAGAAAAAATTTAGATATCTCATCGATATTTCAAGGTAGGTTGGTATTGAAAATGGGCGAAATCGGCGTGTAACCACGCCCACTACCCATATGACGGTATTTTCGAAAAATGCAAAAACTGCGATATTTCCGTAAATATTAGATGCAAATTGTTGAAAATTAGTATGTGCAGAAGAATTGTGGTAAAAAATAATATTATTATGAAATTTTTGCAAAATGGGAGTGACCCCGCCCACTTACGATGAAATGCTGTATCTCAGTAGCCGCTTCACCAATCCTTACCAAACTCGGTACGAGGCTTGGGTAGGATCTAGCTAAGAAATCCGTTGAAATTTTTGAAATCGGGCAATAACCACGCCCACCTACCATATAACGGTAATTTACAGAAACACGAAAACTGCGATAAATCAGTAACTACTGGAGCTAATTCACTTAAAATCGATGATTGCAATAAACACTTAGCAGAAAATTAGAATATTATAAATTTTTTGATAATGGGCGTGGCGCCGCCCACTTATGACCAAAAATGTGTATCTCTGTAACCGATCTATGAATTTCTACCAAACGCGGTGCACATAATAAACTTGGTACGGAGAAGCAATTTGTTGAAAATTATTCAAATCGTACTAAAATGTTCCCGCTTCCCGTATAAAGGTAAATTTTAGAAATAAGAAAACTCCGATATTTCAATAACTGAGGACGCTTATTTACTCCAAGTTAATAGTTACAACAATCTCCTAACAATAAATAGGACTGCTATAGACTTTTAGGAATTGGGCGNGACAAGCTTTTTTAAAAACGAAGTAAATTAGTACAAATTGTTAGTAATTTTCATTAGAGTTTGAATAACTCCTTTCACTAAATGGCTTTTAGTAACTTTAACGAGACCTTAACTTATTTTATTTTATTCATTTTAGTGCAGTTTTGACAAAATTTTCTTGCTAAAAAATCTTTTGTTACACTACTTTATTTTATTTCTTCGATTGTACATGTTAAATAAAAGCTTGTTTTTAAAAAATATTTTTTTTACATTATTTTATTTTATAATTTTTAGTCCAGTTGTAAAAGCGTTGTATTTTATGTACAACATTTTGCAATNATAGGACTGCTATAGACTTTTAGGAATTGGGCGCGGCACCGCCCACTTTATAACTACAAAGGTGTACCACTTAATCGATTTTTACCTAGCTAGGTTCAATTATATGATTAAGTCTAACTCTGCATATTATCGAAAACGTTTGAAATCGAGTAAACACCCCTACCTATCATGCAGAGGTAATTCAGAGAAAGTTGAAACGATGATATNTTTGCTACACTAGCGCCGCGGCGCGCCGGCAGGTTTAACAATTTTATAGTGGTTTTACGTTACTTGGCAAATTACGCTCTGTTAGCCAAAAACCTTACTATTTTTTGNTCCCGCTTCCCGTATAAAGGTAAATTTTAGAAATAAGAAAACTCCGATATTTCAATAACTGAGGACGCTTATTTACTCCAAGTTAATAGTTACAACAATCTCCTAACAATAAATAGGACTGCTATAGACTTTTAGGAATTGGGCGCGGCACCGCCCACTTTATAACTACAAAGGTGTACCACTTAATCGATTTTTACCTAGCTAGGTTCAATTATATGATTAAGTCTAACTCTGCATATTATCGAAAACGTTTGAAATCGAGTAAACACCCCTACCTATCA
>NW_016161229.1:34233-35660 GCF_001687245.7 Rhagoletis zephyria
AATGAATACTTTATATTTGATTATCGTTTAAAAATGTTCGAATTTAAAAATAATATTTTCGTACCAAATTTATTACGCACGTATTTGACTGTTCACATATATATATATGNTGTAGCCCATTAAATTTTAGTATAACAAAGTGCAAGTTCGAAGTAGTTTGGACTACCGTTGATTTTTGGCAATTTTTTGATTACGCATTTTCTTCCAGACAAAGTATGTTAGACAATTTTTTGTATACAGAAAATGAGCAACACCTTCCACAAAAAAATTTCCAAAAATCAACGATAAGTCCTAGCTACTTAAAACTTGCACTTTACTACTACAAATTGAATGGGATACGAAACTGCATACTCAAAATGTTTCTAAGATATCTAATTAAAAAGCTTAAAATTTTTTATGAAACTTTGTCGAATTTTGTGAGTTTTTGTACAAAGTTTGATTTACATGGTTTTGTTATATAATATTTAGCACAAACACTTATAGGAAGTGTTGCCAGAAGTTTTTGCCGAATTGACAAAAAAAAAACCCCGGCTAAAACGACTAAAATGTTTCAACTAAAATTAACATGTTTATTTAAATAAATTGCAAGTAGAAAGACTAGTAAATTCATTAAATTATTTTTAGTTAACAAAGGTTATACGTAGTTAAGCTTTACACCACTCGTTAAATAAATCACAAAAACAGAGATTGGTAAATTCATTACAAATTATTTTTTTAGCAAAGGAAACTNAAAAATTTTCAGGTAAAAGTGTCACCGTTTTTGAAATATTAACATTTTTTTGAATTAAAAAAATCGTGCCTTTTCATGTACTTTCTTTAACTGGATCTATAAACCAGGTTATACTTAGTAAATTTTTTATGTTNATCGACGGACCCAACGAACGTTGGCCACCACTCAACTTTTGACGCACGTAAGTCCGTCACTGCTGTCAGTTGTATAACCTCGCGTTTACACAAGACAAGACTAATGAGAATATGCACATAATTTACATATTGTTTGAGTAAAGTAGGCATCCAGACAATAAACTGTCTTCGATAAGCCATAGACAGTGATGAAGACATCAAAAGAAATGGGAATATATTAGTAAATAAAATAGTGTAAAAAAATATTTTTTTAAAAACAAGCTTTTATTTAACATGTACAATCAAAGAAATAAAATAAAGTAGTGTAACAAAAGATTTTTTAGCAAGAAAATTTTGTCAAAACTGCACTAAAATGAATAAAATAAAATAAGTTAAGGTCTCGTTAAAGTTACTAAAAGCCATTTAGTGAAAGGAGTTATTCAAACTTTAATGAAAATTACTAACAATTTGTACTACCTAACCAATTATAAATGTACGCTGAATTCGCCGACAAGCTTTTTTAAAAACGAAGTAAATTAGTACAAATTGTTAGTAATTTTCATTAGAGTTTGAATAACTCCTTT
>NW_016161229.1:36068-50104 GCF_001687245.7 Rhagoletis zephyria
CCCGGACCCATAGAGAAATATATGAAGGTAAGTGATTTTTACACCTTTCTTGTTTGCTTGCTTGTTAACTATCATTTTTCACTTTTTTAAGGTCGCATACCTGGAAGGCGTGGCGGCAAAACAGGACGTCCTGCAATGGTAGATGTTGAAGTTGTGTTAGAGGAAGTGGAACTAGGTCCTTCGACCTCAGTGAGAATGATGGAAATACGGACAGGAATACCAAAAACTACAGTTCACAAAGCTTTAAAAGACCATCAATTTCATCCCTACCACATTCAACGTGTTCAAGCTCTACAAGAAAGAGATTACCTGTCGAGGGCTAGATTTTGCCGAGAAATGTTGCGAATGCATGAATCAGACCCCATTTTTTTAAATAAAATAATTTTTTAGCGATGAATCATCATGCAAACGTGATGGTTATTTTAACTTACATAACCTTCACAGTTGGCAGATAGACAATCCTCACGAAATGAGAGAAGATCGTTTGCAGTACCGGTACAAAATAAATTTATGGTGCGGTATTTTTAATTGTCAGATATTGGGACCTGTGGAACTGCCGCCAACGCTCAACTCTCACAGTTGTTTAGAGTTCCTTCAGGAACGGCTTCCAACTCTTTTAGAAGATGTATCCTTAAACCTGCGGCGAAGACTATGGCTGCAAAATGACGGGTGCCCTGCTCACTACGGGCGTGAAGTAAGAGCTCATTTAGACGAATCTTATCCTCGCCGATGGATTAAACGATACGGGCCAATCACGTGGCCTGCTCGATCGCCAGACCTGTATCCATTAGATTTTTTCTACTAGGGCTGTCTTAAGGACAAAATTTATTCAAAAATAGTTCAAAACGAAGAGCATTTGCGGGAACAAATAAATTGAGCTGCTGCTGAGATAGCCCAATTGGGTTTAAGATCTCTAAAAGCGTATTTTCTTAAAAGGTGACGAGCTTGTATTAGAGTAGAAGATCGCCAATTGGAGCATATTTTATCAATAAATGAATACATTTTTCTTCAAACAACTCATGTATATTTTATTTCACGTGAACCCATGCTTCAAAAAAAAAAATATTGATAGAATAGCCCTTGTTATAGACTCTAGTCCGAATTCCGGTAAGTAACATAAAATAATGTCAGGAGCAGGTAATAATGTACCTTTGTACTATTTATGTAGCATTTCATTGGTCGGTAACAAGAGCAACTTAAAATTAAATCTATTAAATACATTCTAGCGTGTCTCAGTCCTTTACCCACAAAAGCGGCTATAACTTTTTTTCTATTCGAAACAGTAAGAGTGGCACCTTCCTGAAATCTTTATTAAATTAGCATTTTTTTATGTAATGTAAAGTTATAGCTCAGTACATTTTTTTTCACCAGAGATAGTCAAACATGGGGAAGAAAATATCAAAAAGTTAAACATACCAAAATAGTCCTTGTTTTGTGATGGTTCTTTAATATATTTTAACTATATTGCATTTGAGTATGGAAAGGCAACTATCTGGAAGTATTTTACATAAAAAATTTACTAAGTATAACCTGGTTTGTCGATGCAGTTAAAGAAAATACATGAGAAGGCACGATTTTTTGTTTTTAATTCAAAAAAATTTAAATATTTCAAAAACGGTGACACTTTTACCTGAAATTTTTTTGTTTATCAGGGTGCAAATCGCCTTGAAGGAAAGATTGGTCCAATTGCTCGAAAAATATAGTCGTAGGCATAGTAGCTTTGTATCTAGAGTCTAGACTCTAGACCAAAGATAGTCCAAAAATATAAAGCAATGTGATGTAAAACAGGTGAATTGTTCTAAAACTGGTCCGAATGTAATGCATAAGGTAGGAGTTTTGATCTAAAACTGGTTACAATGTCATGCAGTAGCGGACAACGGGTACAATTAACGACTTGCTGATATGTAGGCACTTAGTCAACAAATTTTCATGTGCGACATTGGCATGCAGAGAGAGTATCCGCTTGGAAAATCTGAGAACCCCGGTTCGAATCGCAGCTGGCGCAAGTTTTATTTTTTTTTCCCCCCAAAACTGGTTACAATGTAATGCAGAAGCGGACAATTGGTGCGGGCCTAGACATTCAATGTTAAATGTAAATAGAATTTTACATGTTGTTGGACNTTGGCATGCAGAGAGAGTATCCGCTTGGAAAATCTGAGAACCCCGGTTCGAATCGCAGCTGGCGCAAGTTTTATTTTTTTTTTTCCCCCAAAACTGGTTACAATGTAATGCAGAAGCGGACAATTGGTGCGGGCCTAGACATTCAATGTTAAATGTAAATAGAATTTTACATGTTGTTGGACCAAACTTTGGACTAGTTACAATCACTTGCAGTCTAGTTTGTGGTGTGCTCTAAGTCTATTCCGAGATCCTACAGGGTGTGTGCTCAAAGATGCATGCCAGAATTTGTTGATATCCAGAGATGGTCAGGGTTCGAATTCCACTGCAGGCAACATGCAAGTTAAATATTTTTTTTTTAGTTTTTGTGTTGATTATTCACTTCATGGATGCTTTTTCAGAACGAACGCGGTCATTTGAATATGCGCGTAATTGAATTGAATATTTACCAATATACAGTACTTTCGTCGACGTTTCTATTTGCTTTTAATATTTTTTACCCTCAGTGTACGTACGCCACTTACTTCGCATATTTTTCCGTTCTTGACGTACAAGTACCCATTCTGACGGGCCTAATACGTAGCTAAGCTCTACATCAGATGTCATGTTTGTATTACTTAAATATAAAAAATAGATCAATTACAAACCTATGGCGTTTTCTTTTCTAAAGAAAAATTTTACATTCTCATATTGTAAAATTTGCAACATTATTTCAAAGAAAAAAGCCAGTAATTTATTTCGATGTCCATATATTTGAAACGCCCCCGTTTTGAATGATCTGCTCACTGTCTGCACATGCCTCTCAGAGAGCAATAATAAGCAAAAAGTAAAGTAAAGTATGTTGGCACCATGATACAATTATTCATACGTATTGTCTTCCCAGGGAGTTTGGCTTCACATCGAAATATGTGCCCATTTATTCTCATCCGTTTTTTCTAAATGCTGCAAATAAAACTTCACCATGGGCGTAGGTTTTTCCTATACATATATATATATATATATTATATATTATATATTATATATTATATAACAAATTATACACTCAACGCTAACAAAATAATTAGTAAATTGATTTAAAAAGTGGATATGTGGATCATCCGGTTCTGTATCAAGTTATTTTCTCTAACTTCAAAGCACTTCCATTTAAAAAGGGTAACTATAAATAAATTTATAGTTCAGTTGGTTATTACTTTGTCTTTAGGTTCGTGTCTTCTAAGCGTACATCGAAAGTTTTGTATCACAGAACCAATCTGAGATTATTGATAAAACTATAGAACGGTTGGGTGAACAGTCAAGACGTTTACTTTTTAAGTAATTACAGTAGATGGCAGTAAACATATAACGCACATATATTTAGAGGCTGCTAATATATCTATTTTAAATTATAGTTAAATCATTAGTTAAACTTTTCTACAGAAAAATTACACAGAATTTTCTGTACTTAAGTTTAACTAATGATTTAACTATACTTTAAAATAGATAAGTTAACGGCCCTTAATGAATTTTTTATTTATTACACGGTGTGACAAAACAAAATCAAGTAATATATTTAGCATAAATGAATATACCAGCATAAAAAATGTGCATACTCAAAATGTTCAATACGTCCTCATATTTATACATACCTACGTATATAATTTAAGAGAAGATATTTCGCTGCATAGCAATGATTATAAATTGTTTGTTTACCTTAAAAAATTGCGGAGGAATAATACAGAGTATACGGAAAAAGTTAATTTTTTTTTAAATTTTTTTTAGAATAACGTCTGGTCCGGCTATTTGGTTTACTATACAGGTATGTAAAGTTATGAATTGAGAAAATATATCAGGGTTTAGTTGAGATATTCGCTTTTGACCACTATGTTTTGTACATTTCCCAGTACTGCAAAGCTTTTGACTGTCATTCACCTGGGAGTGGCCAGAAGTGATTCGTGTGCTTACGGTTCAAATCACAGCTAACTACGTACGAATATTTATATCCATGAATCCTCTGAGTAGCGACCGAACGCTAGGTTGGGAGCGAGCTAAAGTGGGAGGGCGTAAAACCCCGCGTGCGCTGGGTTTGGGTCCCGCCACGTTAAAACCCTGCCCAATGAAAAAAACACATGCCTCGGAGGATACCCCCTCCTTTGATGACGACTACCGCAAACATAGGAAGGACTATGATTTTACGCTGATTGATGTCCTAGGGAAAATAAAGGCTGACGTCACCGCCATCCATGAAATGGGATGGACGGGGCGAGGAAGGTAAGGAGCCTTGCGATGTCTACTACAGTTGCAACGTAAAGGAGCGCAATTCGGTGTCTGATTTGTGGTAAGAGAGAGACCGGCGTTCACTCTAGTGGACGAAAGTCTAGCCACAATCCGCATCAAAGCGATATTCTTGAACATCTCGCTCATATGTGCCAATGCCCCAATGGAAGAGAAGGACGAGGCATCCAAGGATCTCTTAGCTTAGAGCGTACGTATTAGCGCTGCCCCGACATGTATAAAAATTGTGCTTGGCGATTTAAATGTCAAGGCNACTCTAGTGGACGAAAGTCTAGCCACAATCCGCATCAAAGCGATATTCTTGAACATCTCGCTCATATGTGCCAATGCCCCAATGGAAGAGAAGGACGAGGCATCCAAGGATCTCTTAGCTTAGAGCGTACGTATTAGCGCTGCCCCGACATGTATAAAAATTGTGCTTGGCGATTTAAATGTCAAGTCGGGCAACGAAGGGCTCTTTGGCGCCAGTGTCGGAAAATTCAGCCTCCACATAGAAACGGCTGAAGCTGTGCGACTTCGCCGGAGCCCGAAACTTGGCAGTATGTATTACTGGGATCTAGCTAGAGCTGTAAAACTATCGATAGTCATCCCACTCGATGTTTTCGATAGTTTGCATTGAAACTGTCGATAGTATCGGATAATTTTAAAATGCATTGGCAAGCTAGTTATATAAACTTTTCAGTTTTATTTAGTTCCTGAAGAATTGGCTAATTGTTATATTGCGATTTTAAGTAACTTTGTCCTTTCTCTTCGATTTTTAAAATATTTTAAGCCGATTAATAAAAACCCAAAATTCCCAATTGTATGTATTACAAAAAGCTTTCATCAGTCCAACTCCGGCTAAACCACAGTACTTTTGCATAGAGTTCACTCCAAAATTTACTGAAAAGTCCATATTTTAAGCGTGTGTTACAAGAGCCCAATTCCTTGTACATTGTACAAATAGCCGAACCGTACCCCGACTTCTACATGATTAATCCATTCAAAGTAAAGATGAATCGATATAAGTAAATCCAAGTATATACTCGATTGTTTTCTCAATCTACTAAGTACTTTTGTACTCCATACTTTTTACTGCGATCCAAGTAGGTATCGAAAAAGACTACTTGTGTCGGAAGCGCAAAACTTATTATGCTTCAGCATCTTCTTTGAAAAGCAACCCATTAGAGCAGTGATTCCCAAAGTGGTCCAGGTGGACCCCCAGGGGTCCACGGAAGACTCGACGGGGGTCCACGGTGACGTGAACAAAATATGGGGGTCCATGAGATGTAAATGGGGGTCCACGAAAATTTATCTGGCTTCGATGTAAAGAACCAAAATGGTTGCTTGATAGCTTCTTTATTTAACTTTAATTTTTTGAGTCGTGTATCTCTTGACGCATTGCTGGACTTACCGTCACTTTGTGTTTTCACGTGGGGAAGCCTTAAAGGCCACCTGCAGACTAAAAAGAACCGGATGCTGGTATGACAATAAGTGGGGCGCGGCAAAAATTTGCTGGCGGCAGAGATTTAAACACTTGTGTCTTTTTAATGCTACAGGATAGTACGCCACCATTACATTTGTTGAAGAGATTCTATAATGTTGAGTTCCCTGAGATTGAATGCTAGTTTGATTCCATAGCTGAGACCTGACTCACAAATTGTCGAATCTTCTTACTGATGGCTCCAAAACTGACTCTGGGTCATGATCTGGGGCCTTTTTCGAGGTTAATGGAGATAAGTTTCCCTTTTCTGTAGAGGAATATGCTTCGGTCTTCCAGACTGAGGTAATTGCAATACTCAAATCCATGGGCTACGTGGTGGAACATAGGTGGAGGGGCAGGAGTATACATGACTGCAGTGACAACCAAGCTACACTTAAGGTATTGACCAGCCCTCTATTAAAGTACTTCCAAACTAGTTTCGCAATGCAAGTCTCGACTTAAATCTGATGGTGAACATAACGAGGTTGTTTTACTCTGGGTGCCAGGTCACTCTGGAGTACCTTGTTATGAGACATCTGATCATTTGGCCAGAGTTTGATCAGACCAGGCATTCCTCGGTCCACAAGCAGTTTTAGCACTCCCACCTTCGGCAGTCGAAGCCACCATCAAAAACTGGGTGAATACTTCACTCCGAAAACTCATGTTGCCTTCAATCTCACAAGGTATATCTAATTTTTTGCTCTAACTAGCAGACGGCACTGCAGACAACTTGGTGGACCGCTGACAGATCACTTCACATGGCACAAACATCTGACTGTGATAGAAGAGAATGAAACGGTGGAACACTTTTTGCGCTTGCTTGGTTGTTTGTCATCGATTTTTCTAGGCTCGACCTTTTCTCTATAGTTGTTGGCGCAGCAAAGTAGTTTCGACTACCAACATACATTTTTTTAGACTATTGAACTCATACTATTTTATGCAACCATGAATTGTTCTTTATTAACATTCCACTTTATCAATGTTCTTAATTACATTTGTTCCTTCAGTTAGTCCTTTGTATGCTGCGAACAAGTGAAGTTATTAAAGCGTTAATACACGAAGCTCTAAAACTCTTGTTTTATTCCTAATAGGTTATGGGCCCAGACCCATCGCGAAGTGCTTTATATTTTAAACAAAAGGTAACGTGAATTTCCCGCGGCATGAAATAAAGAATAAAACGAAAAGTTTTCCGGAAACACGCGGAGTATAAATTTCGAAAAGAAATTTCGCGAATATTGCAAACATGGCGGGAGTCGTTCGCATCAAGCCGCTCAATGCGGAGAATTACGACACATGGAAGCTACATATGCGTGCGGTCCTAATCAAAAATGATTTATGGGCATATGTGAACGGGGATAAAGAATGCCCGGCTGATGCAGCAGCCGCAGTTTTGTGGAAAACAAATGACGAAAAGGCATGTGCCGACATCATGCTAGCAATTAGTCCGACAGAATTAAATCTTATTACTGAGTGCACAAGTTCGCAGAAAATGTGGCAAAAATTGCAAGCGACATACGAGTCGAAAGGCCCCGCTCGAAAGGCGACTTTGTTAAAAAGAGTTGCGCTCTCACGTATGAAAGAGGGTGATGTGGTTAGAAACCATCTAAATGACTTTTTTGATGCAGTCGCGAAACTCAAGGAAATTGGTGTTGAGATCGGTGACGAATTGCTTGCAATTTTACTACTGTACAGTTTACCAGACTCATATGAAACATTCCGTTGTGCGCTTGAAACTCGCGATGATTTCCCAAAGCCCGAAGTGCTGCGTGTAAATATATTAGAAGAGTGGGAATCGCGAAAAGCTAAAAATGATCGAAGTGAGAGCGATGCTTTGTATGTGAAAAACACGCAAAAGACAAATATGCACAGCAAAAATAAAAAAATCGGCGTTATAGCGGCGGAAAACGCGCAGAAACGAAACGAAATTTTTGTTGTTACAAGTGTGGTAAAAGTGGCCGATCAGAGAGGATTTTTGAGAATAACTTTTGTGTGACGTCACACTGGTGCAATTGCGAGAGAGAAATGCCAAAACGTGAGCAAGAATGGAAGAAGAAGAAAAAAAGTTTCAAGGAAAACGTTAACAAGTTGCACAAGTGTGACGTCATGCAAACAACGATTCTGTCAAATTCGTTAAGAGAGGAATAGCGGTCCGAGATCGGCGCAACCCAAGAATGATAGAATACAAGATTGCGCCAATCGAGCTGAGAGCAACCGGCCGTGACGTCAATAAATACCAGAATGAGAGAGCAAGACGAACTCGACAAGAAAAAGAGGAAGCATCGGACAAAAGGCAGTATTGCCAAGTTTTGAATTTGAAAAAGCACCAAATTTTTATTGGAGTATTTTATAGACTTTATATGCATACATAATTTTATTGTAAGGATGCCGATTCAAATTAATAAAAATGAATGTTTCTTGCACGACGGTTGATTTCTTCTGGCATAATTGAAGGTGCTGCCACATATTTTGTTGTCGCTTATGATTGTCACTGTGCCATGATTTTGTTTAAATTTTTGTAAAGTTGCTTACCACACTTACGATTGCTATAAATTTTGCTTCCATTTTTTTAAGATTTTCTAATTTGGTGTCTTCAAACTAAAAACAAAAGCACCAAAAACGCGCCAAGCACCAAACCCACTAAATTGGTGCGAAAAGCATGAAGTTGGCAACAGGGAATGTAAACAAAAGTATTTTATGACGTCAGCGATTAGGTGGATGCTGTCAAATCGACGAAGAGAGGGTTAGCGGTCCGCGAATGGCGCGACCTTTATTTTCTGGATCGTGGGCGCAACCTTTGTATTCTCTCAATCGTGGCCACTATGCAAGAGAGTGTCGTTCAAAAACCCAAGGTAGTCAAAGAGCTAATAAAAGCGAAGAGCAAAATTCCTCCTTAAGAGCAACAGAATCTGTTTTTTTGGGTCCGAATGCAAATGACAACTGGTGTTTGGACAGTGGGTGCACTTCCCACATGAGCGTATATAATAATAATTTTTCTGAGATGGTTGAAGTAAATCAAGTGTTAAATTTAGCTAACAAGAATTCGGCAAAAATTACTGGCAAATGTGACATAGAAGTAAAGGTGAATCAAAAAGGTTATGAAAAGAATATAACATTAAGCGATGTGCTCTACGTATCAGATTTACGCACAAATTTGCTGTCTGTATCGAAGATAACTGACAGGGGGTATGAGGTGCATTTTCGCAAAAATGATGCAATTGATGATTGACAAAAATGAAGAAGTGTTGTTTACTGCAGAACGTAGTGGTAATTTGTACTTTATGAAATACCATACAAACAGTGCATTTGTGTCGCAAGCCAAAAGTGAAATAAATCTGTGGCACTGCCGAATGGGCCATCTGAACGAACGTGATTTAAAGGTATGGTTGCCAGATTTTGAAACAGAGAAAGGAGTACATTTCTATTTTGAATAGAAAAAAAGCAGTACAAAAGATAAAAAAGGAGTACAATTTCTTTTTTTAATTTTTTGTGCAATTTATTGTTACAAATTAGCATTAATTAGGTACAAACAAACAAAGATATCTTAGAAATCTTTTTCAAAGCAATAATAAATGCTAAAAATAAATAGCTAAATTCTACTCTTCGTGAATGTGTGGTCACTTTTATCATTTAAGCCTTATTTTTATACCCGAGCGCCCTGCACCTACCTTGCTACGACCATGCATACACCTTCTCACTATCACACTTAAGTTTGCTCTTACACGATTTGTATCTTTATATGTAAATGCTACTTTTCTGATACGTTCCAATCATGGTGGAATAATAACAAGGTGTTGTCAGTAGCGACGTGTTTGTTGTAATTTTGACAAGATCGGCGAGCTTATTTTCAGTGCTGCCGATCTTAATTTTTACACTACTATTTGTTGGGAAATAGTATCTAAAATACTCCATTTTACTAGTTCGTTTTATGGAGATTTTTAAATAACTTGGTGTTTTCAGAACGCTATTAATATCTAAAATTGCTGGATATGCATAATTTTTGTCCTCAAAATGTAAAAAAAATAACAGATATCGTGGTTATCAAAGGAAAAGACATACAAAACAAGTAAGAAAGTCTAAGTTCGGGCGAGCCGAACATTAAATACCCGGCGCAAGTATTAAATATATGTTTTCCACCTTTCCGAAAACTACCACTACATTATAAGCCGTGTGCTTTTACCCCTGTTTTAAACATCGTCGATAGAACGTTCAGTTAGACATAATTAGGGTACTCACAGTTCTATATTATCTACTGTGTTAATTTTGCCACCTGGTAACTTTAAAACATTTTACCATGTGGTAACTTTGTTTGTTGTTGGTTCCCATACTAATTAGAGATAACACTTTTGGGCAAAATTACTAGACTTTGTCTCATGTTTATGTTCTGTGTTAAACTGGCATCTATCGCTGCTTGTACATACATACATGAATTTCGCTTTGGGCGCAGCGCTGCTTGTACATAAGTTTCTCTTTGCGCCTGCCTGGAGCTGGCAAAGGTTATTTTTTTTTTTATTTTTGCGCTGTGCTAGCTGAGTATAAAAAAGAGAAGAGAGAATAGAGAGAAATATGTATGTGGTTTGTTGATGCTCTCTAAACACAAACGCGTGAAAGGCAAACGGTCTAGCAATGCGTGGTATTGTTGATCAACTTAATACTTTATTTAAACATAAGGGTTGCTCACAGTTCGAGTGTGTTATCTTGTTAAAGTTGCCACCTTTTAACTTTAGAAGTAAACTGTGAGTACCCTAAATGAGATAAACTTATATAATCATATGTGGGGGATATCACGCCCATTTTCCAAAATTCCAAACAATCTTACTTCTTTTTAAGAGATTGTTTTTAGTATCAATTATGAGTAAATTAGTGTCCTTAAATTTCGAAATATTGAAGTTTCAAGCATTTCTGAAATTTACCGTGATTTGAAAAGCGGTCGTAATTTTAGTCCGATTTCAATAATTTTCAACGTTTTGCTTTTATGTGGAAAGCGCAATAGCCATAACGAGTTTCGTACAAATTGGTACAACGGTTACCGAGATACATATATCTGATCATAAGTGGGCAGTTAGTTCCACGCCCATTTTCCAAAATTTTACCATAAATGTATTTCTTGGTAAAGAATTGTTGCAAGCATAAATTTTGAATGAATTAACTTTAATATTTACGGATTTATCGAGTATTTCGTATTTCTCTAAATTATCGTTATATGGGATGTGGGCGTGGTCATTTATTATGTTGTACCAAGGCCAACAACTGTGCCAAGTTTGGAAGAAATCGGTGAAGCGGATACCAAGATATACACATGTAACCATAATAATATATAATTATAATAATAATATTCTTATTTCNAGTATTTCGTATTTCTCTAAATTATCGTTATATGGGATGTGGGCGTGGTCATTTATTATGTTGTACCAAGGCCAACAACTGTGCCAAGTTTGGAAGAAATCGGTGAAGCGGATACCAAGATATACACATGTAACCATAATAATATATAATTATAATAATAATATTCTTATTTCTCGTCTAAAAATTATTGTAAATATCAATCTTGAGTGAATAATCTTCAGTAGTTACCAAAATATTTTTGTATTTCTGAAAATTACCGTTATATGGGAGGTAGGCGTGGTTATTGTCCGATTTTTCCCATTTTCAACACCATCCGTCCTACGCCCAAAAGAAGTGCACATACCAAGTTTCGTTAAGATATCTTAATTTTTACTGGAGTTATGGTGTGCGCAGACGGACGGACGGACGGACAGACAGTCACCGCTTAATCGATTTTTCTTTTCATTCTGATCATTTATGTATACATTTGTCTATATCTATCTCGGTTCGTTTTGCCTGTTACAAACAAACAAACAAGGATATAATATCCTTGTGCACAAGTGCGCTCGGGTATAAAAATCGTATGGAAGGCGATTTCTTTTTATATTAAATAACTTTTGCTGCATTGTCATAATATAGAGCTAAATGGACTACTGATACACTAGAATAGAGTGGCAGCATGGTTAAATTACGATTTCGCTTATATTATCGATATTTATGTGTTTGAATATATTTAAAAAATCATTTACAGTCTTATAGGAAATTGCCTTATTTCACTGCCTTTACTTTTTTATGTTACAACTAGCCAATGCCCGCTTACTTCGCGGCACCTAATAAGAGCTTTTGCGTTGGCCAATGCAAAAGAGCATTTAATAACAAAATTAGTCTGTAAAGTCAAAATTTTTGATTTAAGTTGAAACCATTAAGGCGCAGTATCCTCCTCACACATAGGTCAATAATAGTAACGCTGTGATACCATATGGAATACCAATCCCTTTCGGTGTCATGAGCTTTACCTATGGTCTTATTTCCACCTGTGACATCTCTGCCAAGCATGCGTAATTTTTTTGTATGATCTTGCAACTACAACATTGGTGCGATGCGTATGCCAATAAAAGTTCTTATAGGGAAACTCGAGAGCACAGAAGTTATAGGAGGGCCAAGACTCCTCGCCGTCCCACAGGATGAAAAGTTTTCCGGTACATTGCTAAATGAGTCGTGTGATCTTTTAAGTATATTTCAAATGAAGCAATTGATATACCTACGGTGATCTATCCTTGTTAATTCACCACTTTTACAATTCGTAGTAAAATTTATGAACTGATTTCTGGGCAGATGCAAGACCGCATGATCGTGCATGAGGGCGCCAGAAAAACATAACCCCATCCTTCATTTAGACATCTGAAAACTAAATACGTATAACTTATACATAGGGCCAAAGCAGACCAACCACACGGGGTTTCTATACATTTCGGCTGCAGAGCCATCCATTGGGTTCATTTTCTGCAAAACCATTGCTTACCATAAAATGAATACGTGTTATGAATTTCAACCTTAACTCCAGCGGCACTTGTCAGGTAAATTTTTATCAAAAGAATTTTCCATCATACAGGTATATAATCGGTTAATAAAAACGATTTTTATAAATAACTCTACTCCAGCACCACCTAGCGAGTTTTCTAGTAGCATGTAATTGGACCATATATGTATGTAAGATAACCTCCAACAATCTGACGGAACTCTATTCAGTGGTTTTGAATTTAGGCCGAACAACGAAAACGGCTATAATTTTATGCAAATAAATAGGTATGTAGATAGGACAGTATATAGCGAAACTCGTAAAAGCAAAGCTCCATTCTTTGTTGAAAATTTAAAAAAATTCTTCAAAATTTTCACATAAATTTTACCTTACTGAAAATTAAAGACAAAGTTACAATAGTTCAATGGGATTTGGAAATCTAGGAGAAAATGGTTCCCAATCGAATGATACTTGCGCGTTTACGTAAATGTATATCGATCCAGCCTTTCCAATAATTACCACTTTTCGCCATAACTACGGTATTGATAACATATGTAGCTGTGTAGAATTTCAGGACGTTAGCGTAAGCAGTTCCAGAGATAAGCTATATGAGAAGTTCAGTTTGTATGGAAGGAAGGAGCCACGCCCCCTTTCCCAAGCATTTGCAATATATGCATTAGTGCTAAGCTTCAGTTCCCCAGCGTAATTGGTTTTAGAGATATATTTGTTTTTTGCGTTATAGTCTGTATAAGAATTTTAGGAATATCCCGAGTAAATTTTTGGTCAAAATATTTATTTTCAAGGTGTTGCCAAATATGAACCAAGTCGGTACAGCCGTTTAGTAGTTTAGTGAAATACATTGTAAAGAGAACTGTATGAAATTGTAAAACGTGACGTCTCAGATTTCTTAATTTTTTGACAGCTACAACGAAAAGTTTTAATTTTTTTTAGCGAGAAACCTTCCACACAGAAATAAAAAAAAAATTAAGTTTGTGGTTATATCAAGGCGAAATTTTGAGAACGGTCCGTTGCTAACTCTAAATATAAACAACGACGCACTGGAAAAAGTTAATACGTTCAAATACCTAGGAATAATGACTTTAGTTTGATGCCAATATTGCAATATTTAATTTATGCTATCAATTAAATTAAATTAAAGTTTTCAAATAGGTGGAAACCTTCCACAAAAATATTTTTAGCTGTAAGCCTCTGTAAATTTCTTTCTTTTAACAGCCATATAGCAGTATTCACTTTACCTAAACTGAACTGAAAAAATCCAGCTTTTGACGTTGGAAAAATAAATAATAATCGAGTTTTTTTTAAAATTATTCTTCATAAAAAATG
>NW_016161229.1:50129-52108 GCF_001687245.7 Rhagoletis zephyria
AACTGCTGCTTTCGTGGATACTGCAACACACGGAATAGATATAAGGATACAGCTATAAGAGCCACCGCATACCACAGACTTTATCGCCCGCCTATTTAAATAATAGGGCTCGCTTTAAATATGTACATGAAGATGTATGGAGGTGCGCACACTACACCAGCTTAATCGCTCCGAGAAATAAGTTGTGGTGCAATGGAAAGACTAGCGAGCCCATCTAAATCGGCGGCCGATAAAGTCCGTGGTGTGCGATGGATCTAATCCATTATAAACAAGAAATATTGCCGTTTATATTTTCATTTTTATGATTTTTATTCATGTGATTAGCAGTGGCAAAAATGTATGTATTAAATACGTATATTTATATTAAAAATTAAGTGATCAGTTATGAAACATATACATCTTTACATGTTCTGTTAAAAAATATCTAAAATAACAAGCGAAAATCCCCAAGTTATATCGTAGCAGTGGCCACATTGCGTGTTTGTCACAGACACGGTTTATGTCAAAAATTTTGAAGTGAAACTACCTTCTAAAAATTATTGTATCATGATTGGAAGCTAGATCTCTAGCGATACATCGGTGAAAACTGCATTCAATTCCATGTTTTCGACTGATGCGCGTACAAATATACAGACAGACGGAGATTCAAGAATTCTAAAAATTGTTTATTTGGCTTCTGTAGCTTTAATAAAAACCCACCATATTAATTTTTCTTTAATATCTGTAAGGTACAGACATCGATCTGTTACAATTTTATTATATGTATAGATGTAGATATAGATTTCATTTATTTTATCAATTTAATACAATACAATTTTTCAAACAGGTGGCAGCCCTCCCTAGAAATATTTTCGGCAATAAAATTTCCTAAACCCCTTCAGTTTGATACCCATATTGCATTATTCAAATTATCTTATAAATTAAATTAGATAAATGTAAATTTTCAAATAGGTGGCAACTCTCCAATTTATTTCTTCCTATATTTTAAGTTAGACCTCTAGCAATACATCGGTGGAAACTGCATTCAAATCCATGTTTACGCACCGTAACTCCCAAGGACAACATGTCCTCCAACACATTTGCATACGCCAGTCGCTTCTTTTTCGGGTGCTCAAACTCGGCTTTGCGAGCTAAGTAGCACCCCAGAAAACCTTCCGTCTCCTACCGCGTCCATATTCTCCACTTAATCCTTTCAATTCTGGAAAAAATTAGTTTTTATTTGATAAGTTTTAAAATAAAATTTATTTTTACTTACTCTTGCTCCATTTGCCTTTTGGTTTATTTTGCTTTAAAAAAACATTTGCCATGAATGAAAAAATATTTCGAATTGGCCTTTTTTTTTATTTTACTTCTTTAAAAAAAATATATATATTTTGACTTTTAAATGGAAAGTTTCCAAGTTCTTTCCATAATCAATCACAATAGTGTCATAACTGAACTTGGCAGCACCTCACACCAAGTCGTATATCGTTATACGAGTTGGAATCACCTTGGATAATATATGCGAGTTGTGTTGTTGCTTTACATGTAATAAATATTTAAACGAGTGTTCTTTTGTAACTTGTATAGGAAAAGATTACGCCTAATATTGTAAAAATGTATTTTATTATTTTCGAAATCAAATACTATACAAAAACAAGTAAGAGGGTCTAAGTTCGGCCGGAGCCGAACATTAAATACCCGGCGCAGGTACTAAGTATATGATTTTCACCTTTCCGAAAGCTACCGCTACATGGTAAATTTTGAGTAAATTAGCGTCCTTAAATTTCGAAATATTGAAGTTTCAAGCATTTCTGAAATTTGCCTATCTATGAAAAGTGGTCGTAATTTTAATCTGATTCCAATAATTTTTAACGTTTTGCTTTTATGTGACAAGCACAATAATCATACCGAGTTTGGTACAAATTGGTAGAACGGTTACCGAGATACATATATGTGATCATAAGTGGGCGGTGCCACGCCCATTTTCCAAAATTTTA
>NW_016161229.1:52238-53883 GCF_001687245.7 Rhagoletis zephyria
ATTGGTGCAGCGGTTCCTAAGATATACACATGTAACCATAAGTGGGCGTGGCTACGCCCATTTTCCAAAAATTTATAATATTCTTATTTTTGATCTGAAAATTATTGTAAATATCAATTTTGAGTGAATTACCTTCAGTGGTTACTAAAATATCGCAGTTTTCGTATTTCTGAAAATTACCGTTATATGGGAGGTAGGCGTGGTTATTGTCCGATTTTGCCCATTTTCAATACCATCCGTCCTACGCCCGAATGAAGTACACGTACCAAGTTTCGTTAAGATATCTTAATTTTTACTCGAGTTATCGTGTGCACAGACGGACGGACGGACAGACAGTCACCGCTTAATCGATTTCTCTTTTCATCCTGATCATTTATGTATACATTTGTCTATATCTATCTCGATTCGTTTTGCCTGTTACAAACAACCGTTATGTGAACAAAGTTATAATACCCTTGTGCACAAGTGCGCTCCGGTATAATAATTGAGGTTGTTCACGCTTGCCTGGTTATTAGATTTGCTGCTTAAAAATTATTATTGTGTAGTGTATTTTATTGGTGCAAACTGAATAAAGAATATAACCACATAACCGCATAAGCTGATGACCAGGCAACCGTGAACAACCTCATTGTTGTTTTAAATTATTGTATGAAAACATATTAAAAGATAAATAATCTTTTAAAAATGCATATTTTTTGTGAAAAAATACAATAACTTTGAAAAATATGCAAAGTCGTACTTCTATGTACAAGTACTCGATACTTTTTCGTTACTGAGTAGGTATCGATACCTTGTTTGATACAAGTAAAAGTACTGATTTGAGTAATACCTTGATGGTATCAAAGTGTCAAACGTAAATAGAAGAATCTCCGAAATTTGACTAATCCGGGATTATGTCAATAGTTTCTTCCATCGACGCAGAATCACTAACACCATAGCATGGTTCCAAAAAGATATTAAAACTAGTTTTTTTTCAAATTTAATTACACCCGATTTACACGATTCAAGTACTTTAAAGCAATTCTGGTTCGTTCCCTTTGCGTTTCCTAGTTTCCAGTTTTGTTGAATTCCAGTTTTTGGTTCTTTAAATGGGAAACAACGAAAATGTTAAAAGTAAAGCAAGAAAATTGAAACCACTTGCCGGTGCAGACGCATATGTACTCTTTCCGTTTCTTCTCAACCCCTCTCTTCAACTAGCAAGCAGAATTGAGTTCAATACTTGAACCGTGTAAAACCCGGTATCAGGTAAAAAAATAGTGATGTGTAAGCAAATCAATGTTGCCAAATTCCCATTTTCCAAAATAAAGAAAGGCATTCTAAATAGTACATCTATACTATATATAAAATTCAAACCCAAAATAGCGTGAGAGCAAAACAGCCGATATACTGGGTCGATTTCTATGATTCCAGTTTTAAAATGACATATTTCTACCACAGTAGGAAACAGTGGCATTTTTAAAATGAAATTTTAATAATAAGCATGTTTAATTAAAGTATTACGTTGATCAACAATGCCACACGTTGCTAGACCGTTTGCCTTTCACGCGTTTGTGTTTAGAGAGCACCAACAAACCATATACATATTTCTCTCTATTCTCTTCTCTTTTTTATACCCGAGCGCACTTGTGCACAAGGGTATTATAAC
>NW_016161230.1:0-8239 GCF_001687245.7 Rhagoletis zephyria
CGCTCAGAAATGCCCAGGAAGCGGCGGCGGAAATATTTTTGACGACATTGCGTATTCTGCGCCTTTAGATGGGCTGCATTTCTAAGCTGGACTTTTTCACATCCGGCGCTCCAGCTTCCGGGCAAATATCTATTCTGCTAATCAAATTGACAAATTCTACTAGGCGCTCAGAAATGCCCAGGAAGCGGCGGCGGAAATATTTTTGGCGACATTTTGTATTCTGCGCCTTTAGATGGGCTACATTTCTAAGCTGGACTTTTTCCCATCCGGCGCTCCAGCTTCCGGGCAAAAATCGATTCTTCTAATCAAATTGAAAAATTCTACTAGGCGCTCAGAAATGCCCAGGAAGCGGCGGCGGAAATATTTTTGACTTCATTTTGTATTCTGCGCCTTTAGATGGGCTACATTTCTAAGCTTTACTTGTTCACATCCGGCGCACGAGCTTCCCGGCAAAAGTCGATTCCGCTGGTTAAATTGACAAATTCTACTAGGCGCTCAGAAATGCCCAGGAAGCGGCGGCGGAAATATTTTTGGCGACATTTTGTATTCTGCGCCTTTAGATGGGCTACATTTCTAAGCTTTACTTGTTCACATCCGGCGCTCCAGCTTCCCGGCAAAAGTCGATTCCGCTGGTTAAATTGACAAATTCTACTAGGCGCTCAGAAATGCCCAGGAAGCGGCGGCGGAAATGTTTTTCGCGACATTTTGTATTCCCCGCCTTTAGATGGGCTACATTTCTAAGCTGGACTTTTTCACATTCGGCGCTCCAGCTTCCGGGCAAAAATCGATTCTTCTAATCAAATTGAAAAATTCTAGTAGGCGCTCAGAAATGCCCAGGAAGCGGCGGCGGAAATATTTTTGACTTCATTTTGTATTCTGCGCCTTTAGATGTGCTACATTTCTAAGCTTTACTTGTTCACATCCGGCGCTCCAGCTTCCCGGCAAAAATCGATTCCGCTGGTTAAACTGACAAATTCTGCTAGGCGCTCAGAAATGCCCAGGAAGCGGCGGCGAAAATATTTTTAATACAATTTGTATTCTGCGCCTTAAGATGGACTACGGCGTTTCACATCCCGCACTCCAGCAGCCTTCATTTACAAATTTTACCAGGCGCCCAGAAATTATTTACAAGGATAGTTCTAAAAAAAAACATGTTAATGCTTTCATGAGATTCATATGTTACCTTTGGCAGTTCTTTATTAATATTGTCTTCTCCTCATCCTCTTCAACCAAATTTTGGCCACCAGGCTTATAAGAAAATAAACTTTTTTTTCTAGTTTTGAAATTCAGTGGTTCTTTATTCAAATGTTCGTCTTTCATAATAATTAACTTTGTTATTATTTAAATATATGTATATGTGTATATTTAAAAAGTATTTATCATCCTATTAACAAAAAATAGCAGATCTCAATTGTATTCACTTTGCAGCATTCAAATGCCAAAAGTACACTAACCATAACTGGTTCGCACTCAACACAAATTTTTTAACCGACTTCCAAAAAAGGAGGAGGTTATGATTTCGCCGGAATATATATTTTTTCTTATGTATGTTACCGCATAACTTTTGAGCACGCAACCGATTTCGATAATTATTTTTGCATCCGAAAGGTAGTGTCTCAGAGGTGCTCCCATACTAATCCGGTTTAGATCCGATCATTCGATCATAAAATATATATATATGTTTTTTTTAAGTCGGTTTTTTTTTGCTAAAAATTACTTGTTTAATCTATACAAATCGTTGAAATTTTTTTTATCAGTAGGCTATTTTGTTATTTTTCGTGTGCGCTTGTTCATTTGTGTGTAGTTTTTCTTTAACATAAGAGGGAAGCGGCATGTATGCAGAAGGATATTGAAACACCTTAGTTTAGTATTCAGTGGCACTCAAGTTGCAGTTCGTACGAGAAAAGTGGCTGTAAAGAGGAGAAAAGAAATTTCAAATTGTTTAATTTAACATTTTAATGAAGCAATTTATTCTAAATGATATGGTCACAATGTATATACATATATATATGTAGGTAAATTAGGGTGGTCTAAAAATACACTGAAAAATTAACATTTTGGAATTTTTGAGAAAATGGAAAATAATGAGACCTCTATTTTTTATTTTGAAATCCTTTAGCACTGCCGCTGAGGCTTTGAAGTTCTCCATAAAAATATTTATTTGATATGGGAAGAATGGAATTTCTTCGTATAATTTCTATAAAATTGTTAAAAATACATATTTTTTGACCGAATAAAAATATTTTCCTTCAAAAATCTTGCCAAATCAGAACTAAAATTCAGACTTAGCTTTTAAATTTTAATAATTTTTTGTTTAAAAACTTGCGTGATGTGGTTACGAACATAAATAATTTTGCATAGTTATAAGAAATGAGGTTATCGGTTCCAAAAAATACAGTGGTGGAAAAATAAATAGGGACACGACATTTTAACAAATTTTGCATATTTTGCTTTTGTTTATTTAATATTTATTATTTTTTACAGAGGTATAGCCTCTTATCTAACAAAACCCATATAAATTCATATTTCAAACTTTGTGCAAAAATTATAAAAATTCTGCGAAATTGCATCTAAACTTTCAACTTTTCAACAGATTTTTTGTAATGCATATTTATAGCCCTTTAAATTTAAGTAAAATTAAGTGTAAGTTTTGAGTTGCTAAAAAATCGCGTTGATTTAAAAAAAATTTTTCTCGCATTTTCTTCCATAAACAGTATTGTCGTCATTGTCTCAAACTTGCAGCAGAGAAAACCGAGCTAATACTCCTAACCGACTCAAAGTAAAACCAAACTTCTACTATCCACAACCTTGAATATTTTGTTATACGGAGCGGGGATCTGGGCTGATAGCCTACAGAAAAACAATCGTTGCAAGATACTTTTCTGAGCCAATAGCACAGCAGCCTTAAGAGTAGCCTCTGTGTACCGCACAGGGTCCGGCGACGCAATACTAGTTATAAGCAGAATACAAAATGTCTTAAAAAATATTTCCGCCCCCGCTTCCCGGCCATTTCTGAGTAGTAGAATTTGATCAGCGCAATCGATTTTTCCCGGGAAGCTGGAGTGCCGGATGTGAAAAAGTCTTCAACAAAAACGAGCTTAGATGGAGCTACATCGATTATGCTTACCAGCATTACCGCCATGTCAATTGAAAATACATATTTCATTTAGGTAAACGCTGCTTGGAGTTCGTGGGACACTCTGAAGGATAATTACTAAACGAAGACGCCAATTCCTGTTGCAATATCCCATTTGGAGGCCATCGGTGAACATTGGGATTAATATTAAGCTCTCAGTTACTTCTGTCAAGAAAATTGATTTCGACGGTTCGGTCAAATTAAATTCCGTGACCTCATTAGACTAGTTAATAATATTATTCTCTACTAAACAAAAAATTCAGCCACAAACTCGGCATTCTCTTTTTATTTTATATAAGTCAAGGATTTATTCGAGTCTAAAGTTTACTTTTTTTAATCGGCCATAAGAAAGGCGTTCCACGTAAAATATACTGTGGTCAGCCTAGCTTACTTACGAGGGCTATTTTTTGATGAAAAAATTACATTGGCGTCGACATCTACAACCATTAGAGGGCCGAATATGTAGATATGTACTATGTATTAATGAGTATTTGTATACGTACAGTGCCGAACAGAAGTATTGGCACAGTGAATTTTTCGCAATATATGCAAAGTTTTTTATTCTAATTTATTTCCGATAATTTTTTATAAAAATATTGTTCATTATACACCAGAAAACATAATAATAAAATCTCTAAACTTTGCGTAAAACTCAGGAAAATGCATTAAATTTGCGCACTAATTTGCAACTTTTTATTCAGATTTTTCAGAAACAATCTAAGTATGCAGTTTTATAGCCAATTCAAATTTAGTATAACAAAGTGTACAAAAAATAATTGTTATACTAAATTTGAATGGGCTATAAAACTGCATACTTAGATTGTTTCTAAAAAATGTTTTTTAGTGTAAAATGGACTATATTTTTATAAAAAATTATCGAAAATAAATTAGAACAAAGAACTTTGCATATATTGCGAAAAATTCACTGCGCCAATATTTTTGTTCGTCACTGTATGCACATATGAAATGAAATTAAATATTTTGTTTACATTTATACGGCTTGTGCCCGGCGACGCATTGCATTGCAACAAATTTTGTGCATACACTACATTATCCTAAATGNATTGTTTCTTTCGGTGAACGTTGCGGTATGATCTTTATATTAAAAATATTAATTTAATTTTAACATTGCATCTCCATTTTTGCCTTAACCTTAATTTTAGGATTTTATTTATTCGATAAATTTTTTATCGTTATTTTTCGTATCTATTTTTTTTCATCCATTAAAGCGGTTAAAAATAAATTAAGAAATAAAAATCCAATGTAACGATTATTTTTAAAGTAAAAAATCATAAAATGATAATTAAATTTGACTGACAAAATAAAAATCCAAATTTGACAATAATTTTTTATCGAAAAAATAAAAATCACAGAATAACGATTTTGCAATCATGTAATAATAAAAGTCTTTAATAAAAATCTTCAATAAAAATCACATCACAAGAGAGAAGCTCGACCAAACTCTTATTATAACATATTTCATTCACATAGCGGCGATATAAGAAAAACTATATTGGCGATGGAAGACGGAACCGAAACTGTATTTTACCGACGACCTACCGAATTTAAATTAACTTTTAACTTAGCTTTAATCGGAAAACGACAACTCGTTCCCTGTTCGGTGGGAAAATAATGGGACATAAGTATGTACAGTGTACACCCCTAGTGTGTATGCCCTCATAATATTTTATAGTTTTTTTTCGGCAAGTAAAGTATGGTGAACTCTCTGAAACGCATTAAATATTTGTTTATTACTTTTATCATTTGTTATTTGTTTTAAACTTTTCAACTTTCCTTTTAGGTTGTTGGCTGGGATCACCGAAAGACACTCGCTGATTGAATTGTACGAAGTTGCGCATGCACCACGTGTTCAGTGATGCCAGATTGGGGGTAATTTCCCTATTTGAGTGATATTTTGCCCCCAAAATTATTTAAAGGGAAAAGGGATTTTTACGTAACACAATTATCGAAGCATAATTGATCAAAATTCAACGAATTATATTCGGCACATTGTAATTAATTTATTGGTGTAGCAGATGCTTTTAAATAATATTAAGACTTTAGTGAGTAATCTGCCGACCTTTGGCCAAAGCTGGGTTTGAATTGTTGGTCGCGAAAACCACTTCTGTTTTTGTACCGTGCGAATGCCTTGGCTTTTTGCATTTATTTTGAAAACGAAAAATTGTTAAAAGAAAAAAAAACTGTTTAGATTTCGGTATTTTCAGTTCACGTTCGCCATGATGGAAATGCCCACATGCGGGGTATTCTAAACTCCCCCGTCCCGTAACATGGAGGGAAATGTTTTTTAGTCAAAAACTCAAAAATATGACTTACCAAATCGGGGATGCTCTATCTTTTGGTGGTATTATCGATTTCCGATTTCGGCCGAAAGTGGATTAAACTGACCGGAAATCTATTTTCTTAAATTACTACAGATTCGGATTCCGAAACTTTTTTCTCGGAAGTGCCTTTTTCAACCTCTAAATGCCTTATATTTTTATTTTTTCAATTAAAAATAATAGTTATTCTATGATTTTTTATTTTTACGATCAGTTTTAATCGCTATTTTATGATTTTTAATTTTTCTATTAAAAATAATCGTTACTCTATAATTTTATTTTTTCGATCAAAACTAATTGTTATTTATTCTTGTATCTTGATTTTATGGTTTTTATGTTTTCAATCATATTTTAACCATTATTTTCATATTTAATTTTTTAGATCATAAAAGATTTAAATCACTTATAAAAACGTAGTTTTTATTATAACGGTCTAAAATGATCGAATAAAAATCCAAAATAACGATCAAAGATGACCGAAAAAATGAAAATCACATAATACCAATTAAAAATTATCGAAGGAATAAAAATCATAAAATAACAGTTATATGTCGTCAGCACAACTCGTCCGGAAGTGGGTTGAACAGACCGGCGCATACCCGATTTGATAGATCATAGTTTTGCGTTTTTCAATAAAAAAAAAAACCCTTTCCACTACTTTAGAGGGGTTGGACGAGTGGTCTAGAACATCCTATATACATACATATTTATATGTATGTATAATTAGTAGATGGAATTCTCGGCTTCACTGGTGCTATATGGACTGAATTTAAACTAAATAATTTAATTTTGGGGAGAAAAGGCACGTACTATTGATAGCAAAACGCGCATAGTGACCGCGAAAATATGTACATGTATTAATTTTTTATAAAAGTGTAGTTCATTGTCTAACAAAAGCCATATAAATCCTAATTTCAAACTTTGTGCAAAAATAAGTAAAAGCTCCACAAAAATGTCATCTAAGTTCTCAGCCTTTTAATATTAATTTATTTAGTATAATAAAGTTCGAAATTGTTCAAAATATCGTTGCTTTTAAGCAATTTTTTTTGCTGACCCTATCACACATTTTCTTCCGTACAAAGTCATTTTTAATATGGAAGAAAGTGCATTGATAACTGAATTGTTTTTTTTTAATTATTTGCTATAAAAATTGCCTGCTATTGCTTAAGATCCTTATGGGTGGAAGATCACAGGCTTACAACTGAGTCTTTTCGTTGAAACAACATTTTCATGACATCTGTATTCACTTTTTTGCTGTTTAAAGCCTAAGTGATATCGGTACATCGGCATAGGCACGTACAATATGTATTTACCTTCATATGTATGTATGTATTAAAGTAAACATTCATTAAGAAAATATTCAAATGGCAAGAGGCAACAACAACAAAAAAAGATATAAATTAATTCAAGCATTCATACCTACACGCAGGCGGTATAAGAAAACTTGTGTGCTTGTTTGGCAGCCAAGCCCACGTAGCCTCCAGTATCGCTGATCAAATGGCCGGTGAAAATGAACTCGACTGCGGAACAATTTCAACCGCATATTAAAGTGACGAATTTATTAGACTCAATTTTGACGGATATACGAATGTGACGATTTGCACAAAATGGTTCGTACATAGGTACTACACGTACATATGTATGTATATATATTCATCATACATTTACATCATACATACATTTATACATATGTATAGCCGGATATCAACACATACCTTCATATGTCTATATATATGTACATACAATCTATGTACATAAGTTGGAAATTTGGTTTGGCAACTGTGGCCCCAAGTGAGGATCGCAACAGAAATAGCTGTGAAAATTAGCGCTTGATCAGCTGTAAATTTTTGCGCGACAAAATTTCAAATGAGACTTGCCCAGGTATGTATTTTACTTATGCATACTCGTACCTACAACAACTATGTTTTTTTTATGGTTGTCCAGCAAATGCTGTCAGTTTGTTGGAATTTCGATTTCTTTTAATTAGGTACTTACTGTAAATTTAAATATCCCTAGTAAGCTTTTAAGCCCAACATGTTTACAAAAAAAAAACTAAATGTGCACAATTTATCTACTGCGAAGAGGAAAAATTTTTTTCATTAAAACATTTATTACAAAAGTTTACTCGATTGTATGTACCTAGTTTGAGTAATTTTCAGATCGAGTTGAACTTTAATCACCACTTTTATTATCCTCATCTGTCACACATCATATTTTGTAATTCACTTTTTCTGTAAATATGAGCAGGTATGTATGTACTTTTACATTAGGGTGGTAAAAAAAAAAAATTAAATGTCAAGCTCTCATCCCCTAGGAATTTTCTAAATGGAAAAAAGGAATACCAGTATTTAAAAAAAATCTATATATTTACAACTGCCTCAAAGCCCATGAAGTTTTCTATGTATTTCACATGGGAAAAAACACTTTTTTGTAGAAATGGTATAGAATTATGGAAATCAATATTTTTCTTTCAGAAAACTTTTACCATTTTTTAATACTAACGATTTTTTATGGGTCACCCATTACCTTTTTATATTAAAAAAATTATTGGGTACGGTTCTTGGAAGTCTCTCAAAAAGAAACGGGGTTTTCCGATCGAAAATACTGATTTTCTAGAATTCTATAAAATTTCTACGAAAGTGGTTTTCCCCCATCTAAAATACATGGAAAGCTTCATGGGCTTTGAGGCAGTTATAAAATTTCAATTTTTTAACAAAAAATACGGGTATTCTTTTCCTTCCATTCAGAAAAATCCTGGGGGGGG
>NW_016161230.1:8249-30551 GCF_001687245.7 Rhagoletis zephyria
GGGGGGGGGGGGTCATAGCTTAGCATATTTAACTTTTTTCCTGCATGTATTTTTGGACCACCCTGTTGTACATACTATGTATGTATGTCAGCAAAACTCATGGTACAAAACCCTCAGAGGTACACGAGTTTCCGCAGTGAACTTATTAATTTTATGACAACAGATATTCGCGCATCCTAAAAGCCCTTTAAAGATAAAATTACCAATTACATACATTTTTTTTTTTTGGTAGATGCAGGTTTTCCAAATATATCGACTCCTGTGCCACCTATCGGGTGACCAGATGAGTCGAAGAAAAAATTAGGACACTCGCAAGTGAAAAAGTTTATAAAAGGTCCGCTTTGTGAAAAATCAGGATATTAGGCGGGAAAAGAAAAATCAGTCACTACATTTAAATTCGACCTTGAAATCAGCACATGTTCTGATAAATCAGGACTTCTGGTCATCCTAGTTTTTCAAATATCTCGACAGCTGCGCCACCAAGCAGATTAATTCCTCTTTCATGTTGCATTCTCATCGAGTTCTGAGCCAAGTGTGAAGTTTCAAGTCTCTACCTCGTCGGGAAGTTGGTTAAAAATGTATTGCAAGAATTGATTACACACAGGCGAAACTTTATAAAAGCTTGTAAAATATAGAGAGAGTATTCTTTATCTCGACAATGTGCAGACTTAACCACTTGTTTCTACGCAATTACCAAGTATCACAGAAAATAATAAGATTTCGATGCCAAAATACAGCGCATATAAAAAGGGGGTATTCTCAGATCATTTTAATTGAACCTTGATCCTAGAATGCCTGACCCACATAAGTTATCGTAGGCAGCAATTACATACATACATATGTATGTATGCTTTCTGCATATTTCGTATATGTAATCACCTACAAATTTACATACATATACGTATGTACATATGTATGTATAAAACTCCACTGATATGGTTCAGTGGTATCGAGCATGAATCATGAAATTTACAGAAATGACACAGCAAATTTAAATGTAAAAAGTTTCACTTGAAGTAGATACATATGTATTTACGTAGATGTAAATACGTACAGTGATGCATTTGCACTGCAAAAAATTATCTGACTAATATCTAAAGAAAACGATATAGAGTCTCTTGTTCCTTCACGACTGTTTTCGGAGAAATCACGGAATAGCCGCATTTTTGCAATGTCATATCATATGGCAACCAAAAATACACACAATAAAATAAGAAATATGCATAAATATGCACGAATAATATCAAAAGCATGCTTAAGATATGCATTTAAAAAAATAAAAAGCCCAATTTTTCCTGTGTAAAAATCTATTGAATTTTATTCAAAAATGTACAAAATACCAGTATTATACATTCAAAGCGTATTCACTTACATATCGTCGCCTGGATAAAATACTGTCGTAAGCGCAATTTTGACGATTTTTAGTTCTAGATGCAGTTATATATTTTGAAATAAGGTCTTTCAATTGGTGTTATCAGTTTTTAGATACGTCCTTTAGATTCCGAGATATTGAATACAATTTTTTCGATGATTCAGTAAAAATTTAGTTAGTGATGCAGTCATACTGAGCTAATCAATATTTAAAAAATCGCGTTCTCCGTTTTTGGATATGTCCTTTAGTTTCAGAGATATCGAGTAAAGAGTATCGTTAATTTATTTAACCTTTTATTAGCACGTTTTTGTTAAATTTGATAACATACATTTAAGAAGCACTTGTTTCCGTCCCAACCATTTCCGTTGCACCATTAACGTTATAACTGATAATTGGTTTCGGAAGACAAGTATTAATTAAATAATTTCACACTTTATCGCTTCATTACACATGCAAAATTGGAACTATATATGTATGTGGTTTCATACTTTGACGAATGTACATATAATTCGATTGATTTCCATCAGTCACAGCTTTGGGAAACTTTTGTAATTATAAAAAGATGCAAGCTAAATTAATTAAAAATACTCATAAACAAAAGTTTCCATTAGAGAAACATTTAAATATCGTTTAAGCTACTTTTATGAATGAGTTTTATTTATGTATTTATTGCTTTTTACTACTCATCTCTTTTCAATTCCATTTAACTTCCGAGCATTAATTGTGCGCATTTTTAGTGACCTTTTTTTTTGTAATTCTCATAACAATTAAACTTTATTGCTACAACAATCGTTTTCCTCTAGTCCCTTCTCTTTTTGAGTGCGTTCACTCCATTTACATCTTCATTCATACTCAGTGATTTTTTTGTTGTGGGCATTTTTAGCGAGTTGCTCGAACTTTTGTATGTATGTATCTACATGCAATATGTAAATTGTTGCAGTGAACGTTTAGCATAACAAATTGAATTAAACTCTGTGATGCTGTGGATGATAACCTGAAGAAAAAACAACAACAACAAACTTGTAAAAGTGCATAGCTACCTACATACATTTGTATTTATATAAGTAGTACTATCCGACTTTAATAAGCAAATCATGTGGAAGAAAATGCTTAAACGCTTACAAAAGAGAGTATGTACATTAGACCATGCCACCTTGCAAGCAAACAAAAAAAATTCGCCGTACACTCCTGAGTCTAAAGTATATTTGCAATTTCGGAAAAAGATTTGATTATTCTTTTTAACCGAAACTCAATGAACTTAAAAAAAAAATTGAATTATCGGCGAACCGTTTGGGCAAATGCAAGAAGTTGGTTGTAAGTAAGCCATATGTAGGCCAAAATACTGTCATCTAGTTGGTACCTCGGTGCCTGCTGAGCGCCTAATTTCAAAAGCTGGTGCTACAGCCACCGAGAAACGCAACCGCTTAGCAACAAAACGCTTATAGAAACTTGTTTTTGCATAAATGGTTAAATAATAAATAATTATCGACGCTAAAAATACTCGTTTTATTTTATTTAAGGCTAATTAACAAGAGAATCATATGATTAATTAATCGATTATTTTATTTTTCTTTTTGCCATCCCTAATCATAGATACTTTAATATCCGACTGTAATTCCCGAATATATGAAGACGAATGTAATAAGGCGACCTCTACGTACGGAAAAATTAATTATTTTCTAAATTGTCTCCCCGAGATAGAAACATCGATACTTAAATGGTTACAATAGATTGGCACTTACACAATATGTTAGTGTTTGGCCGAGCTTCTCCTCCTATTTGTACATATATAATACTTTAAGTTCGGCTTTAATTTTTTTTCAAATAGACTTGAAAAAAACACTTGAGATTCGAAGGTTTTCGGCGAACTTAGTTTTTTCTGGTGCGATCTAATGTACATACATACATACATGCATTTTCAGTTATGCGTAATAATTTTAGTTGAGTTGCATGCAATGACAAAAATGTACTCGTAAAAATTAAGTTGAATTTGAGCTGAGAGAAAAAGGCAAAGAAATTGGTGAAGGTGGCTATAGAAGTGTAGGTTGAAATTTGCATAAAATCTCTTGAAATCTCTCTATGCATGCACCTACGTTATAGAGAACTATTTCAAGATTATTTTACATTACTTTCAATATGTCTTTCGTAAGATCAACCACAGCGGAGGACTGAAATGCTGCATCATCATCTTCAAGTCGAGTCAAAAAAGCTGGTATGAAATTATACTAATATAAATCATGTACGACCAATCTGCCTTCATGTCCTATCCGTGTAATTCCTCTGTATGCTAACGAGTTGCATACATACATGCGTTGTCGTGTGAGGGGCAGCATTTTCGAGAGGGTAATTTGATGACTCTTCTGGATAAACAATTAAGATAGAGCTTTTTACTTTCTATAAGAATTTCTTGTTGGAGGCTAATTTCGAAGTATTATGAATATTGCTAACATTTGAGGGCAAGTCAATAGGGAGCAACTAAAAAACAACCAACTCGAACATCATGGTGGTTAACCCCTTCAAAACAACGTGAAATAAAAGTTCAGTTAGGTTAGGTTATTCTGGCCGGTGTTGAGCCGCACATAGACCGGTAGGTCCTTGGCGTTGCCAGTTGGAGCTCGTTTTTCCGCGTTAAAGTAGACATCCCAAAATCACGACACTTCCTGCACCTGTCCGCGCTAGTGATGCCTATTTTTAGTGCATGATCAGCCACCAGGATATGCCCCGTAAGCAATCCGGTAATAACTCTGCAGTCTTCCTTTGATAGCCGTAACAAGAAGCGAGTATAGTTGCTTCCGCCGTTTTCGCTAATAATTTTTGCAGTTTTGCAAGTGTTCGAGAGTTAGACTGGTGGCGTTCTTGGCAGTGTCATCTGCTATTTCATTCCCCTCTATTCCACTATGGCCAGGCACCGAATAGATATGCAGCGTTCTGTCGGCGGCCAGAACCATCCAAATAGAGATTTGAGCTATAGAGAAGGCAGGTAGCGCTATAGCCCAGTTCACGCATAGTGTAGTCATCATACTAGCAAAATTGATGAATACAATATAGCCGTAACAAATTACTTGTGGATAAAACGGGATGATTGTGAGACCTCAAGGCCATTATCTGGCCACAGTTAAATTTATGCTTCCTATCCTTTCGTTATTCTTTCTTTTCTCTGTGGAAAAGGAGCCCGGTTAGACCATTGTGGCTATCATAGATGGAATTTTGTTCTTGGAGGCCTTCTGGCGTTTACATGAAGAATAAGATCTTTACATTCAGGACATTCCAAATGATATGAATGAAGAATGGAACATTGAAGGTACATCACTTCAGTTTAAAGAAAGACCAAGCAACCACTATTTTGCCGCCCGATGCTTTGTCTGATTTTCTTACCTACATACAAGAAATTTTTTCCTTTTTCTTAAAATTTCCTAAATGAACTTTTACTCGCACGATGCAACCTAGGAAAGAAAGCTTTTCAAGTGAGTTTTTAAGATACATCGAATAAAATAAAATTAGGGATGATACACTAGGAAAAAGTAAGCGGTGTTCCCATTTGCTTAAAAATTTAGAAAGTCAATGTCCATTATTTCTTTGTTAAATGTTTATTTTTACATGCATTTAATGTGTTTGGAGCCTTGCTTTGGAGCGAGTTCCAGCAACATTACCATAACCAACCATAAGGAAACTTCTCGAATTTTTTTCTAAAAATAAAATTTTGCGTTATTTCGCTCAGATGAGTGATTAGTATAAATTGTAGTATTTATATATCATACAACACATTCGTATGTATTCACGACTCAAAACTCTAGTGACTCGTTAATTTATTTTCACAAAAACATTATGCAGTATGTACTTGGTTATATAAACACCCCAACAAGTAATTTTCATTGGCGTTATTTTTCAAATTGCAATGTTTTCAAGCCTTTCGTAGAATAAGTTTGATAATAAAGTAAAATGAGAAGAGGGCCGACTATAGTGGACGGATTAACGGTACAATCAATATTTGTGATATGGCGACTGTTGGACATTACTTTTTGTTCACTTTTATTGCATACAGCCACGCACAGTGGCAAAAATGTACTTAAAATTAACTTTAACGATGTTTATAAAATCTAAATTGTACACTCCTTAACCCAACGCAAAAAAAAAAAACATTCAAATAGATAGAAACATACACTGGGAATAGATAATCCCCGACTTTATTGAAGTCGGTTGAAAAAGGGCTGAAAACACCTACACTTGCACCTACATTTCCATCACTGATACAATAAAAATAAAAGCTAACTAGATCCTATTGTACGATCATCTTGCTTTCAGTGCTTATCACAACATATAAATATCAGATTAAAAATAAACGGCAGATAAGGTACATACATCTCTATGTACATACGTACATGTATGATTGCTGCATTGTTTTACGCTTTGCGCTCATTTTAATTTTTAATATCTCACTTAAGAATTTAATCAGTATGCCTCAGCAATGGCAACTTATGTCTGTGGCGCGTAGGTACACTAAATGTTATCGTTATTTTTTTTTTAGAAGTCACCACAGCTTACTATTGGCACTTAAGGCTGTTATTAAATTGCAATATAGGTAAATATGTATGTAAGTGCATACAGGCCTGAATATACATAAGTGCGCGCGTATGTACGTATGTATACTAAAAAAAAATATCAGTATTTTCCTGTGCATATACGTACTTAAATATGTATGGATGTACATATACATACATACATATATATACTTAGTACATATACACATGCATGGGACATGTGAACGTGCCTGTTGTGCAGCAACAGTTTAACCGCCTCATTGTTCTCCACCTCACTTGAGTATTTTGCGTTGATTTATTATTGAATTTAATTTAGTTGAAAAAAAAAAATAAAAACATTTTAACTAAATCGCCATTGCAACTCATCACATACATATGTATGTATGTATGCATTTATGTATCACACAGTGAGGTTGTCATCGCTCAATAGCTACATATAACAAAGCCAACGACAGTTGCCAACAAGCCAAAAATGACAGTTCAGTGTTTCACATTGTCATTTGATATGGTCCCCGCCGACTCGATTCGGTTGGGTCAAATCTGTGGCATGTGAATATTTCCAGAGCCAAGGTCAGTGTGGCAAAAGCCAAGCTAGCCAGCCAGTCAACCATGCAGATACACACAAAACTACATACATATGTATGCTCCTATGTGTTGGGTCCAGCAATTTATCAAAACATTCGCTTTGTTGCATGCCGAGTATGTATGGAGTACTATAGTGCGAATTGCATACGAGATTATTGTAAACTTTTACATAATTTTGCAAATATTTTACTCTTATTCATGCAACAAGATAAAAAAAATATAATCTGCAAAATAAAAACAGTGTATGACAAATCGAAATTGCATTTAGTAGTAGTGCGCTTAGTTACAGCGGACAACAAGCTGTGGGGAATATCAACGCTTTAGTAAAACATACTTATTAAAAGTGTTATTGTTGAGATGACTCAGGGCACACTTTCAAGGGAATACGCGACTAATACCTTAGATTTATACCATTTTTGATTCGTTTGTATGAAATAAACTGTTCTCTTTTGCTAGAGCATGGCCTATGAAGATACTTATTGTTTCCCTTTACACCCGAAAGGGGTTTGATCTCGCGATTTTTAGGCGTGAACTCATAAATTGTATATATATCTGAAAAATATATATTATCTACGTAGGTTGTCATTGAAAAAGTTCCTATATACGTAATGCTTTATTTGCAAAAAAATATCTGAACGTTAGAAATTTTCTAGAGGTCATTATAGTATATGTATACAATAGACTGCATCACCAAAATAAGTTGCGGTTTTTCCGCCGGGATTACAAAATTTATTATATTTTAAGACGTTCAACAAAATATTTGGGAAAAATATAAAGATTTAAGTGAGCTGGACCGATTTGAAAATACCTCCAAAAGTGGAGTTTTTTATGAATAAAAATAGTTTCGTAAAGAACTTTTTGAAAGAAGTCCCCTCAGATGACAAAACAGATTAAGGTTAAAAAATCTGCATACAAATATTTAAAATTCTTTTCAACGGAATCGTAAGAATGAAATTTTGGATGCTGTTTTTTTTACTTTTTTCAAAGATTGATTTACGAAAAACTTGAATAACTGGGCCAAACCTATTCTGATTTAGACTTATGGGATCTCAGTAGAAAGGTACTTTCACACTGTTTTTATTTCTGCCAAAAAGAAAATCATTCGTGTCTAAATTTTTTTTTCAAATACCAACACATCTTAATTCAACTTCGAATGACGGTCGTTCATCCTACCTTTCTCTTTCATCCTTTGAATGAGCTTATTAGCAAAGAAATAAAGAGGGCGAGAAAATACCTTTCCACCGACACCTCTTAAGTCTAAATCAGAAGAGTTATTCAAGTTTTTCTTATACCAATCTTTGGAAAAAGTTAAAAAACAGCATCAAAAATCTCATCATTACGATTCCGTTCAAATTTTTTTTTTATTTTTTTTAAATATTTTTATGCAAATATTTTAAGCTTCAACCGTTTTGTCATTTGAGGGGATTTAAAAAAAAAATGTAAGAAACTATTTTTATTCATAAAAAACTCAATTTTTGGAGGTATTTTGAAATTGGTCCAGCACACTTAAATCTTAATATTTTTTCGAAATATTTTGGTGGACGTCTTAAAATATAATAGATTTTATAATTCCAATGGAAAAATAGTACCGATTTTTTTTCGTATGGTGAGTGATGCAGTCTAGTATACATAAATCCTTATATATCGTAACAGAACGCGTTGCAAAATAATTAAAAATACCACGGTTATAGCGAAAGGATCGCTCATTCAAATGAGCCTGGTTTTGAATATGTACGACCCTTTTGAATAACCAACAAGTAATTTTTAAGCAAAACACAAAACCGACTCCAATTCCCATATAAAAATTTAAGAATACCATAATTTCCTCATGATCCAATGATCGGAAGTATGTAACGAAAATAAGCATGGGGGTACCATCTTTCCTTAAAAAAAAGAATTATAGTAATCAGTTAACGTGGCCCAAAGTTATGTAGATAAACAAAATATTCCGACGAATTAATAACCTTTCTCCTTTTTGTGAATTCGGTTAATAAAATTATTACTGTAAGATAGCTGCAAGCAAAGCACAAGCGTATGTATATATTGATGAATATCTATACGTAGCTATATAAACGTACATATATGTATGTACTTAACTACTTATGCGCGCTCATAACAATTGAGTATGTGCATAGTTAGTACTGTATATTGCTGCTAAAAAGCGACTACATAGTGACAGCAGAAAATATTAATGTTTATTTTTATTGTTCACAGTTATTTGATATATTGCTGATGAATAGGAAACCAAATTCACACGTGGGAAAATTGTATAGCCACGAGTGCAACATAGCCAGCCGCTGTCCACAATTATAGCCGGAGCTAGAATAGCAGCTGAGCCATCGTCAATGGCACAACTGACAGATTGCACCTTGTATCTATTACACACAGTTTATTTACATACGAACATTAGAGTGTCCATCGAAAATGTTTTTTTTTTAGAAATTTCAAGACCTTACCCCCTAGCTTTATTAGTTTTTATGAGAAATATTGTTGCCTATTTTTATAGATTTTTTAATGGTCATTTATAGCCATGATTTCAAAACTATCCAAGATGGTACTTAAGGAGGCTAAGTACAATGTGTACACCAAATTTGGTCGAGATCGGTCAAGTAGTTTTGAGACACGCATATATGATATACATACATAAGTGGGCAGTGCCAACCCCATTTTCTTAAAATTTCTTGAAAACCCACTTTTTTGCTAAAGAGCAAAAGTCCAGTACATAAAAAATATAAATTCAAGGGCGTAGGCAATAATATTTCTCATAATAAAGACTAAAATTAGGGGGTAGAGTCTTGAAATTTGCAAAGAAAAAAATTTCGATAAGTACCCTAAAGTACACTTGTACCTATATACATACATAAACAGCCATATATGTATGTACTTATATTTATGTATGTATTTTATTTGCGTAAACGTTTTCTCTCAATTGCTATACATTTAGTTCTATGTGCTTAATAGGGTATAGAATTTTTTGCGGACTTGAGGGAATTTTTTGCAAACATAACTAAATTTAATGCATAGCTATACTTTGATGAAATATTTGGAAATGTGAGCATATTATTTTGCAAATGCCAATATGTGTGTGCATATAGAAATAAATATGTATGTACTTGTGTAAATAAATATACGACTACATTTACATTTACGTTACTGAATGGCGCTCAGGTAACACACTTTGAACTACTGTTATTGGCTTACTTAATACAAATGGATACAGTGCCGGCCACTCGAATAGTGGCCTGTTTTGATCCTCAGTATTTACAGTTATCTGATTTTCAATCTTTATATAAAATGTATAATAATTAAACAAATTGTCATCAAAATTTAAAACTTTTTAGTCGCTCATTACATTTTAGTATAATAAAGTGCATGTTTCAAGTTTTTAAAAAGTGGCGTTATTTTTTTAGGATCATATTGCCGATGGTGTTGAGCTTTTTCTTCCATTTAATAATAATAGATTGGCGCTTGCACAATATGTTAGTGTTTGGCCGAGCTTCTCCTCCGATATGTGGAGTGCGCCTTGATGTTATCACACAAAGCGAAGTGACGTACAGTTGTACGCCAACTCCGAAAGGCGATTGTATTTTTATGAGAAACTGTTTTTCATTGCAGAAATAAACTTGGAGGTTTGCCATTGCGTAATAAGTAGAGAGATTCATTTACTTGGGAACATGCCTTGTTGAACTCGGCCAAAATCGCTTAGGTGGTTACAGCGCCAAATAAAAAGAAGAAGTTTATATTAGAGTACTGCAACTTGGTATTAAGTGATATAAAATCAATTTAATACTCAAAATGAGAACAGAAAAATAATACATAAAACATTTTTAAATTGTTTTGCATATTTGCCAAAAACGGGAGCTGAAACTGGAGGGTGTGGCTAGTTTTGTATAAAGTTCGAAAATCGAATTTACATGGCTTTTATTATAGAATAAGGAGGTATGTACATATATTAGTCGATAAGTGATAGACAGTCCTGGCCAAAGCTTGCCCTAAAACGAGCACGCTTTTTCACACTTGAACTGGCTCTGATTCTAGAGATGTTTTTTTGATTCACCGACTCTCATTCTGTACACCAACCCAGCAAAAACTTTCCCGTTTTTGGCAAACGCTTACTATTTGTATCGATGAAGTAACGCATTACAAGATAAAATTTTTCACTTTCGAAATTTTTCACTTTCATTACCCGTAATGCAGTGGGAAAACATTTTTCCATTTTCTCGCTTGCCTCCAATGACATGCCCAGGTTAAAGTAATTTGTTTTGTAAACTAGAAGGTATGTATGTGCTAAGTTTCGAAAAGTGCTTCCCAATCGAGATTCACCACTTACCTTCTAGTTTACAAAACATATTATTTTAACCCGGGCATGTCATTGGAGGTAAGCGAGAGAATTTAAAAATGCTTTACAGGTAATGCAGTGGGTAAACGAGAAAGTGAAAAATTTTGTCTTGCGGCGAATTGTAATGCGTTAATTCATCGATACTAAAAGTAAGCACTTACCAAAGACTCAAAGCTTTTGCTGGGAGGTAAGAGAAAGTGGTGCTACCCACATTGTACACGGTAGGTAACTATACAAATGGCTATCCTTAAACAGTTGGTTAAAGATCGCACCACGCTGATAGCCAACGAACGCTGGAAGAAACCCTTCGTCCTGTAAAGATCTAAGGTACAACAAAAAATAAATTACCTTCCTTGTAGGAACTCTTTTGGGCTCCTGGTTTACCCGTGCATCGAAGATTTTTTGGGGTTGTAAGCACATAGAATAACAGATAAATGTATATCGACTTCTAGAACTTTAGAGAAGAAAACCATTCTTTGAAGGCTTCATAGGGATCTCATAGGTGAAAATAAATAGCGCCATCTTTCATCATCTATATTTTTTTTTCATTTAAGTAATAGCCAACATTTTTGACTTGCCGCCGCCACAAAATTCTGCCTAAAAATTATATGCAGACACATTTTCAAATCAATCAAATACAATTAACATTAAAAGCTACATGTGTATATATGGAAAATAGATTATCAGATTTTTATTGATAAAATTTACATATATTAGCTAATTGATTATCAAATAATAGTTTATTACCACTGTAATTTTATTATTTGTTATTTACATTACTCATTTGATCGTTATTAACCATCTTCAAGTTGTTGAATTTACACATCTTTACAAACCTACGCACATAGTAAGCCTTACATAACTACATCTACATATGGCGCGCGTCGTATTATAGCGAGCCTCAATTCGAATTTACTTTTACTTCAGCAATGATTTATAAGCTTTGCAACATATTAAGAAACTCAAGAATTGGCTGAGAATTCTGAAAAACTTCCATTTTTTATGCTGTATGCTTTAAGTATAAAATAAATTAAAAAAAATAGTTTACTGCAAGCAATAAATTTAAAAGATAATATCTACATTATCAACGTCTTCGTATGTGGAAATATTAGCGGAGTAAAAAAAGTAGGTAACTCTCACAACATAACACACCAAAAGAGTGTTCGCACATTCATATATGTATGTATACATATATACATTGGGTTGGTCCAAAAAGACTTAAGTCGGAATTTTAATGCTCTCATCCCCTAGGATTGTTCTACGTCGAAAAAAATATACCCCAATTTTTTTATTTTGAAATCAAAAAATATTTAGAGGTCGCTCAAAGTTTTCCATATATTTTATATGGGGGAAAAACAACTTTTCGTAGAAATGGTATAGAATTCTTGAAAATCAATATTTTTCGTTCTGTTTCTCTGCAAGAGATTCCCAATAATAATACCCAATTATTTAGTTGAAGGAGTGCTTCGGTTCTTCTTGTTGATTATTGCGGACTTAGCCTCTCTGTTACCTTTCGTAATTGTGCAGTAATGTGATGCTTTCTTTTTTATCCAAATATAATAGTTTCGCTTGACGGAGCTGCATGGCAGACCATGGCAGAACACTTGAAACTTGCACTTTATTGCACTAAAATTTAACGATCTAGAAAACTGCATACCCAAAAGTTTTTTTTGTTGAGTAAAAAAATGAAAATTTAATTTTGGTGAACATTTTAAAATTTTTCTTGTGAAATTTTTTTCGTTTTGGGGAATCATACAATTGTTTTCAACTAGCTTTTATTATGTAGCATTTATTAACTTTAATAGGAGAATCGATTTTCTTCAAAATTCCTACCTTTTCTGCACTTTTCACTAAAAAATGTAATTATTTAATCAAATAAAAATTCAAAAATCGGGCTCAACTGCTCACTTTCAAATTTTGTAAGCTTTCTTCAAAATGAAATTGATTGAAAAATGAAGTCTCCAGTGATTTACGAACAGTAAATGCCAGTTTTGTATCACTGTAGCCTGTGGGGTGAAAGGTCGCTAAAGAGTTGGCCCGATAAAAATCCTCAACTGACTTTGTGGGAACAGAACTATGTACTTTTTTTAGTCTCAGTTGGTCTTCTTCGAGAGCCATACTTATTGACGGGGTATACTCAGAACTTAGAAACTACTGAGAATCGTTAGGGCGCCGTAAACAGGTCAGGTTCTTCGGATCTCCTTGCGATGGAAAGAATATTATTCGAATGGCAGCACTTCTGGAAGATATTCTAATACAGTTTACAAAGGCAAGGTCCTTTTGAAAAATACCTTCCTGAAAGAGTTTTTACTTACTACACCCACAGAGTAGAGTAGATAGCACATTTTGAGATAAACTCAGCACAGTTTCTTAAAACTAATGATGCGCTTTCAACTGTCTGTAGTGCTAACAAATTAAAATAAAGCAATGCAAATTTTTTCGCGAATTTACCCCCCAAGTGGCATGCGAACTCGGACTTGAACCAAGATCTGAAAGAAAGAAAGAAAGAATGAAACAAAAAAAAAAGCGAATCCCAAGTAGTTTCCAAAAGCCAAGCATTTCACAATCTTACGCATTTGTCGATATCGTACTCAAATTTTTTTTCCAAGGTTTTTTTTTGGTCTCTTTAATGAGAAGCAATCAGATTAAGACACGCAAAAAGTAGAATTATACAAGTAATAAGAACAGCCACAATAAGAAAAATAAAAGCAACAAACATACGATACATTCGTGCAGCATTCGCATTCAACAAGGAGGACTGTTATTCAAATTGATCGCTGCCGCAGCATAGCGTGCCACAATGAAGGAGCACTGAATCATCCAGGCGGTATAAGATGAATACCAAAGCGATGTGCCAGCAACTAGCGATGGAGTGGAAAAAGAAGTTGCAAAACAAGCACAAGATTCATATGAAGCACTGCTATAGCATTGTTGCTGAAGCGGATTGTTGATATTGAAACAGGCGCAGCCATACAAGCGCGACAAGCAGCCTTTGCAGAGACATGGCAAATAAATAGAGGCTCATACATGGCAACGAGAATGCAGATATGAAATTCTTCTGATCGAACAAGAAGAATAAAAACCATTCTAAGAGAATAAGTAGAAGAAAAATGAAAATTTGTATAAGAAAGACTCAAAAAGTCAAGTCTTTAACTGTTATGGAGTTTTTAGTGTTGCCGCAATGCTGTTCGTCGCTTACTTGGCACTGCTATGGCTTAGGGAGTTGAGCCTGGCTTTGCAACAGCATCAAGAAGAGCAACATCGGCTGTGACTGCGACAGCGACAGCGACAACGACACTTTACTCCATGTAGACATGAATTATGCCGAACGAGTTGTAGTCGTTGGAGACAAACTTTTAAAAAGAAGTAAGAAGAAGACAAGGAGTGGTGCGAAAAATGGACAAGAAAAGTCGCAAAGTCATAAAAGTAGAGAGAAAAGTGGGTTCAGGTTGGTGGAGTCTACAAGGAGGCAGAAATAGCAACAAAGGTGAAAGCCAGACACTCAACAGGGTAACGGGCGGTAACAATTTATTATTTAAACATAAACGCAACTTTATACATATGTATATGGTCATATATGTGTGTATCAGCTTGATTGTCAATGAAGAAACTGCTCTTCCCTATTAGAGTCTCATTAGCCATAAATAAGAGGACAAAGATGTCTGGTTGAAAGACACTTCAGCTGTCAGATGTTTCACTCCGCAATTCTGGTTTGAATTATCATAAATTTTGAACATCGAATTTACGTGGTTTTTGTTATAGAATATCGATAGCTTAAGGGCCATTTTCACTTGGCTGTCATTTTATATGACCGTACGTGGCGATATATGACAACAAACACAAATGCCACCAGATGGAACCCGGGTTACATTATTTTGACAACATTTGATGTCAAATATGACCTAATGAAAACCAGGCATTAGAGTGAAATGTTGTACGTGCGTGCTAAATTTTGGTATGCAAGTATTAATTTATTTCCCTCAGTGTACAAATATGCTACATTTTTATACAAAATAAATAAATATAAAATAAACAAAAGGAAAACTGCCAATACTGAGAATAAAAAGCGGTTGCTATTCATGTGACCGGCACTGTATATTTACTTCTTTTAATTGTTAGCTTTGTAACAATTGTAACACATAAATGGCTCGTTTGCTGGAAGAACGTCATAATTCAGAAAACAACAGAGAACAAAGTATTGGTACAGTAAATTTTTCACAATATATGCAACAATTTTTATTCTAATATTTTTCCGCCAATTTTTTATAAAAATATGGTTCATTCTACAACAAAAAACATAAAAATATAATTTCTAAACTTTGTGGAAAATCGTGAAATATCAGCAAATTTTCCTGGAAATTTTCAACCTTTTAATCAAAATGGGCTACAAAACTGCATACTCCAAAATTTTCAAGAAATTCTGAATAAAAAGTCGATAGATTTTTCAAAATTCGTCTACCTTATCGACATATTAGCCGCCATATTGTATCCGTCATGTTGGATTTCAGTAACCTTCCTTGTAATCTTTTAAAGGGTGTGTAGTAGTTACAATTCGAGTTAAATTGTTGTTACATTCACATGTTAGCATTTTAATCCGCATTGGTGCCGCCAAATTGTAATTTTTTAATGCATCACGTTGCATTAGGAAGACGACATGAAAACGAACATTTTGAGCCCTAAAACGTTTTTCTTGAGCTCTTCAATTTTTGGCCGTAGGAGTGGCCCGGTTGACATGGAATGGCCCATATATGTATATGTTTTGAGTTACGCGCATATAAAAGTTGAAAAAGTCAGTCAGACAACTGAAAACCTTTCTTTCAAACCTACTTGTTGAACGAATTTAAAACATTCGTTCCAATCGTAAAACAATATATAGGTACTTTTGTGGTAAATTTTTAAATATGTACATATGTTTGTGTATGTATGTACACAAATACATTTACACATGCAAATAAATGCAATAATGGTATTTGTATCTTTTTACGGCGTCTTTAGCCTTTCGGAATTTTACTCATTTAAATTAGTTTATGGTAAATTTGCCAAGTGTCGTTGGGTTGATGCTGTGTTGAACCTAATTTAGTGTTGCATGGAACAAAGGGAATCGAGTATGCAACAGACATACATATGTATGCAGGTAGCATGAGGCAAAAAAAAAATAAAGGAAGCCGCCTTAAGTATAACTGACATGGCATCTAACTTGTTGTAGTTGGTAAAAAAAAATAAAACTTGGGTGATGTCGAAATAATGCGCAATATTGGGCCTTAAATATGAAAATGGCTTGAAATTTAATTTATTGGAAGCGTCATCTGGGCACTATTTTGGCAGGCTTTGTTGTCTTGTGAAAATTGGTGCAATTGTTGTTGTGCACAGCATGGAGTGAGAGAATTTTCGAAACCGAACAGCCAGCACGCCAATTTTTAAAGGTGGCAATACGCGGTTTTGCGAAAACTCATTACTATTAAATATTAGAATAGTAAAAAATATTTTTTTTTTATATTATTATAAAGTAGATATTCTAAAGATTAAATATTAAAGAAAGAAAAAATATTAAGTTGTTCTTCCATTTTTCATTTTCCGACTTAAATTTAGATGCCTTTTTCGTTGCGTTTCTTCACTTCAGTGCTGTGTGTGAAATTGTATGAAATGGAAAAAGGCATTTCTTAAGAAGCAACCCTATGCTCGTCAATCAGCAAACAGAGCGTAACCACTTCTCAATCATCGAAATTTTTCTCTTTTGATTGCCAATTAAAATTGGTGGCATAACCACGGCCTAAGGCACTTACAGAGCCAAACAAGAAAAAGAACGCCGCTCATCGGGATGAGAAAGCAACTTACAAAAAATTAACGGAGATAAAGTAAAATTTTTGATGTTATTATCACTTGCGAAGCGAAGGAATTTGGCGAAGCGAAGGATTTCGCGAACGCAACTAAAATATGCATTAATAGTGTTGGTTAATGTTGTTTGTTTTTTCGAAGACGATGTGACCATAAAAACAGCTCGCTGAGTATCCTGCCCTTTGAACCATTTCAAAAACTTTTTCTTCTTACATATTTTTAATAAAAAATCACACGTCCTATCTGGCAAAATACATACCTTCGAAGTGATTATGCTCTCGCGAAAATCGTTGAGCCTATCCACATGAGGAGTTGCTTTTACATACAAGTCACATATATATATGCTGTTAATTCAAGTTCCGGCAAAAAGTTAACCAATGAATACGGCCACCATTTTTACGGTAGCCGAATACGGGACAAAAAATAATTTTGCAAATTTTTTCCACAACAGGTTACAGGATCCTAGATGTGTTAGCCCTGAAACATTATCCTTACAGTAGCATCATCAAATTTATAGGATAATTTTCTCGAGATTTTTACCCCTTAAACTTTGTCAAAAAAATTCATTAAATTTTAGTATAATAAAGTGCAGTTTTGAAGTCGCTAAGGCTTACCATTAATTTTTGGATTTTTTTTTATTGACGGTGTTACGCATTTTTTTAAACAAAGTATGTTCGACCATTTTTTTGAAACGGAAACAAATGAGCAGCACTTTCCACGCGCACTTTTTTATACTCAATTTTAATGAGTTACAAAACTGCAAACCAAATTTGTTTCTAAAGATTCTAATTAAAAAGTTTGAAATTTTGGCGAAACATTGCGGAATTAATTTATATAGTTTTTTGCATACAGTTGGAAATTTTACTTTCATAAATTAAATAATAAACATTAAATAAACTTACGAAAAATAGTCAAAACTTACTAAAATTTCGAGTCCTAATTTCTATTTTGGTCACTGTATGTATTCCTCGATTCGAATCACAGGCATTCAGATTAGAAAATAATAACTGTTTATGGAGAAAATTACGACCATACACCAAAATCATTTAAAACTCGTTCATAGGTATGCCATTTTAATGAATACGGGACAAATACAGGACATTAAGAGAAACAACAAAACATTTGGCGTCTCGTAAAAATAAATAAATTACCAGGACGTCAAAAAAGAGGACTGCCCCATATTATACAGGACGTATGGTCACCGTACCAATAAACAAAGGTGCAATGCTTTCGCACTGCAGTGCTAGTTGAGTAACTTTCACCACTAAACACTTCCTCAAACTAAATTAAAGGCGAAGACATATGCATGCATATATGTAGAAGTGTGTAAACATAGCCCAAATTTAATAAGCGTATGCATAAACGATTGCTGCAACTAATAGACCACTGCTAAATGCTGTAAACGCCGCCCATAGTAAAACTCGCAAAATGGATTGCAAATTTCTACGTGCAACATGTTAATAACATACTCACGCATTTGCTTAAATACATAGGTAGTAGGTGTGTAGGTGTATGTGTTAAAAATAATTATACTAAGTGCACAAGCATATCTATGCGAATTACAATAAAAGGAACAAAAAAACATTTTGCTTTACACAAGCCGCTAACACGCTGTTGACTAAAATGTGTTTAACTCGCCATAATGAAAAATGCAACAAATTATTGGCACTTTACAACAGTTGTACTAAACAAATTTGTACAACCAAACAACAAAAATAAAAACTATGAAACAAATAAAAACCGATCGGCAGACAAAAAGCTGCTAATTAGACTTTTGAACGCCTTCGATGTACGACTTTAGTTATCTACAAACATATGTACATTTGTAGGAATAGCCACAATAGCTTGTGTATTTAACTTGTTATATGAATTTAGTATGCAAACAAACATACTTATGTACATTAGATTGCACCACTCCCCATACAAGAAAAAAAAATCGGTACTGTTTTTCCATTGAAAATATCAAAGCTATTATATTTTAAGATTTGTGCCAAAACATTTTGGGAAAATATTAAGATTTAGAGAGCTGAACCGATTTAAAAATACCTCAAAAAATGGAGTTCTTATGAATAAAAATAATTTTTTTTATGTATTTTAAAAATAGCAGCTCAGATGTCAAAACAGTTTAAGCTTAAAAAATTTGCATACAAATATTTTAAAAAGATTTCAACGGAATCATTATAATGAGATTTTGACGCTGCTTTCCGAACTTTTTTCAAAGATTGGTTTAAGAATAACTGAGCTAAAACTTTAACGTTTTAGACTTATCGGGTACCATTGAAAAGATAGGTTCTAATACCCTTTTAATTTCTTTGCAAGTAAACTCATTCACGTCCTAATCTTTTTATTTTATTTTTTTTTTTTTGAGGTAATTTCATTTAAAAAAATACTTTAAGAAACTATTTTCTATTCATAAAATTTGAAACCGGTCTAGCTCACGTAATACATTTTTCAATCCCGGAGGAAAATCGCAACTTTTTTGGTGATGCAGTCTAACGTACATATGTTTTTTTCTACCAACAACAAAAATCATAATTTTTTATACCACCTGCATTTGTAAATTTACTTTCATATATCAATAAAAATATTAATGCGCTAATGCCGCTATTATTCCCATTTGAGTTCAATTTAAATATTTGTATTCGATTTCGTATAAAGTAAACGTGGGCTAAAGCATCTAAAACACAAATGCATAGCACATACATATGTACATATGTATGTAGATATATCGCCGCAAATTTATGAATGTACCAATATTTGCATATGAATGCCAACATCAGTTTTCTTACTTTTTTTTTGTTTAAAAACAAAAACAAAAATTCAACTTGTTCGTTTCTTTAGCTGATTTTAATTAATGGCTATATGCAAATTATTCTTAAAAATCGTAGATTTAGCTGACCTGTTTTAAAATAAAAATAGAAATTCAGCGGCATTTTGTGTACTTGTCGACCTATACTCGGATTATAAATGCTGGATACACGCCGCTTCACTTGAATAGGTGTGTTTGGTTTGTTCAAGCTTTGTGCTCATAAATGTATGTACAATGTACATTTGTATTTATTTGTACGCAGCGTTTGGACTGAAAAAATGTTTTCAATGGTAGATTAGCCTAAAAAATTTGATGTAGATTCCAAAACAAGGCCTTCGTAAGCACTGTCTTGAAAATGTTTCAAACATAAAACCACGACTTATAAATCAATAATTTTGAGTTTTTCTAAATTGCTGCTACACGGGCGGTGGACGTGGTTTTTGTCAACTGCCAAAAATTTTTAAGAGCCAACTTAAGTGGTATTACGTATTTGTCGTAAGTGGGCGGTAGCATGCCCACATTTCCAAAATTGGTTGAAAATACAATTTTTTTTCTAAAAAACCATTGCAGTATATTATTTATTGTGGAATTTGTTCCATATTTAAAATAACTTGTACAAAAAGGAAGAACTCCAAAAAAGGTTGCTCAATAGTTGGCTTAGGAACCGAGATATTTGGAAAATTCGAATTTTTGGTCGATTTGCTTCAAATTTAGAACGAATATTACTTTAATGGAAAGAAATAACTCTACAAAGAATTTAGTTGTAGATGATGCGCGTGTCGATTTTTTTATTTACCACTAATAAAAGCTGGTCTTACATTTTTTTTGGAATTACTTGTTTCATGTTGTAATCGTTTCTACCTACAGTAAAGGACGAGGACAAAAACAGCATACACTCGGTGTCAAAATTATAAGCGCATAACATTAGGGTGTTCGATTATTCGCACTTTTTCAAAACCAGTTTTCGAATTATTCGAAAAGTTGGAATCTGAAAAACCCGGTTCCCGATTTCGAAATTAATAATCTAGGAAATAATTTTAAAACTATTTAAGAGTTTCCCTAAAACTTGAAAAAGCCTTGAAATCTTAAAAAAATCAACACTTTTATTGAGACGTAAGATTTGTCTGAAATGAAAAACCGGCTTCTTCGAAAAAAAAATCCAGTTTAATCGATATTCGAAAAATTAAGATTAAAAAAACTCTTATAGATATACAAAATGTAATTCATTCTTCAATAAAAATCTCCAAATCCAACTTAGAAGTTCGTTATTGCTAAGCGGCGACTTTGCCAGGAACGCTTCGAACATGAAGCCTACTGGGTGGCATTACGCCCCTCTAACTACTCGGCTTAATGTAATTAGTGGCAAAACGAGCTAGCAAGTCAGTAGTTTGTAAGCGTATGTACGAGTATATGTCTGAACGGGTAGTTGCACAAAAGAGTAAAAGCAAAATAATAAATGACAAACATTGAAAAAATGTGAAAAACTCAATTTGCAAATTCTAATTAAAGTTATGCGTAAATAAAACGCTAAATTAAGTGTTTAGGATCAAGCTACTTTAGTAAATATTGAAATGTGAACTAAAATAGAAAAAAAAATCAATCAAATAGCTTAAATGGAAAATATAAAATGCTTCACTTACTTTTATGCGTCTGCGTATACCTTCTTTTTAAAAAATTTACAAAGTTTTGCAAGCTAAAATTTTTTTGTTATTTTTTTTTTTAATATGGTTCATGTAAATAAAACTATATAAATCAAAGTTTCAAACTTTATAAAGAATTAAGGAAAATTAAATAAATTCTCATCAGGCATTCTTTCCATACCAGTTATTTTGTGTTTTTTGGAAGAAAATATGTAGAGTCGCACAGTGGTTCGATTTCGTTGAAACTTGACATGTGCTCTAATTTTACTTTGAAATAGGAAATTATGAAATTTGGTAAAGATGGGATAATTGCCACGCCCTCCACTTTGGCGGGCGGAAATATTAAATTTCAACCGATTTCGATGAAATTTAGTATATACTCTCCTTTTTATTCGAAAACGTTAAATATAAAATGAAATGAGGAAATGAGCCCAACTGTTTTTTTTAATCAGCTTTCACCATAACTTTCTTCCACCTGCCTCCATATAATCGAAACACACAGCCGTTTTTAGCCACTTCAAATTTGTACATTATTACACTGCATACCAGAAATTCTGAGTAGAAAGTTTAAAATAATTGAGTGAAAATTCATTAAATTTTCCTATTTATAGTTTTATATTAAAAATTTGATATATATGGTTTCATTACAGCATGAACCATATTTTTGTAAAAAAAAAAATTATAGCTTGCAAATTATTGTGAATATTAAAAAAAAAAATTTATATATATAATATAATAATTTGTTGTAATTCCGATCACTGGGTCATGAAGAGATTAACGGTACTCCTAAATTTGTATACGGGCTTTGACGTCGACTGTTTATTTTGCTAAAAAATTACTTATTATATAAAATTATTAAAATATTTTTTCATGAGTAAACACATTTGCACATACATACATTGTAATTCCGTGGAAAATTTAATTATTAAAATAATTTTGAAACACTCTTTTCACACCGAAGTGCTACAGTCGATCCTTAAAAAAAAAAACAATAATTGGAATTACACAACCGAAAATAAAACGAAACGATGTTTTTTTTTTTTGTTTTTTTTTTTTTAATATTTTTATTGAGCTTTGTACCACGATTGTTTATTAGGAAAAATTGAAAAAGCAACAAAGTCTAAGCGGTAGAAGTTATAGCACTATTTCGGAGATCACCACATCTCCTCATCAGACTTCTTTTT
>NW_016161230.1:31475-42015 GCF_001687245.7 Rhagoletis zephyria
TTTTTTTTTGTAAAACAGACTTGTTGTAAAATAAAACTACCAATAAACAATAACAAAAAGCGAGTATTAAAATGCATTATTGTCAATTTTTTTAACATCAATCGCGATAATGTATTATTGAGGGAAAGTAAAATTATCAGTAGTCTTGATAAATCGTATTTACTAAAGATTGCTTTAGCTACTTTCTGATTATATAGTCCTTCGCGAATTTTGGGATTTAAGCTTTTGGCTTTGATTTGGATGAACTTTGGGTCAGAACTTTTCTTTTATCATACAACGAAGTTCTGCCAAAGCAAACAATTATTTTTTTTCGAAAGTTATGCAAAGTTTATTTTGTGAATATCTCCAAAAACTCAGTTATTAATTCTACTTGTGCGAAGAATCCTACTCGGCAGCATATGCCACTAGTTTCTTTTCAAAATGTTGCCTTGTTGATGAAGCAATAAGCACGCTATAACCTGTGGACCTTCAGCAGCCATCTAGATTCTTATACATATTTACTTTGCACATATATACATACATACATATGTATGTACATACATGTGTTGGCGCAGCTTCGCACCTTATGAAATACTACATAAATTTATTGGAAACAAACTGAAAATCGAACATCATTACAAAAAATAAATAAATAATCCGATGCTCTCAAGTTAAACCACCAAAACCTTAAATGGAATTGAAAACGTAACCATAAAGCATTAAAGAAATAAGAGATAAAAATTAAATCGTTGAAATGAAAAAGGTGTGGAAAAAACAAGAAGCAAAATAGTTAAGCGCAGAACAGTCAGTGGCAGTGCTGCTGTTGCTATTTTCGCTGTTTGAATGCTGCTGTTCCGGCTACTCCAACTGCCGACTGGTGAGTCGACTACCAACATTACGGCTGTCAATGGCTTATGCTTGTACTCATAAGGCTGTTGTAGCCACTGCAAGTACAGCTTGATTTTTTCTCAACAATTTTCATCGCCGTTGTTGTTGTTGTTTTACCATCTACTTTGGTGTTAACTCGTTTCGAGTGCTACCAATCTTAGTACTCGCCGACTGACTGACTCACTGTCTTGATGCTTACTGCTTACTGCCAACCGCTTGTTGGATGTGGCTGTTGCCACTGCCATGCCACAGCTGTTCTCACACACACACCACTATGGCTGATGTTAGAATTCGAATTAATTAAACGCCTTTAAAACTCAATAATTCACAATGTTCAACGAGTTTTAGTTGGCGCACTTCTCTACCCAACCTCTGCTACTTCTACATGCAGCTGTACGTACATACATATGTACATACGTAGTGCCGTTGCCATAGCTAACTCTGCGGCTGCCGCTTCATTAGTCAGCATCGCTTAGTGCTGATGATTGTCTGTTTGTTTTGAGTGCAAAAAAAAAAATCGAATTGCAGCATTCGATGCTACTCTTAGGTCCTTCACTTTTTGCGCCATTATGCCGAAGATGGCGTTAACATTTAATTAAAAATGTGATATTCTTCTACCTTCTTCAGTTCCAATGCACAGTTGAAGGTTTTCGATATTACTTTGTTTTTAATATTTTTTTCTTTTCATTTCTACGAAGGTACTAAATATGGTGCAAAAAGCTACATAGGTACATACATAAATATGTACATATGTATACATATCTACTATAACATGCCAGTAGTCGAAATTCTGTTGTACCAACAAAAGACTTAAGCAACGAACTTGCAGTTGCGCCCTGCTTCCAATTTAGTACGGTTGCTATGCTCTGTACGGCTGTTCCAGTGCCGCGAGTGCTGCTGAATACATATGTAGGTAAGGTGGCTACAGAGGCGCCAACGAAATGACAGTAAACTGAAAAGGAGGCGTAGTTATAGCAGCTTATATTTTGAAATATGAAATTTAATAAAGGAATCGCAGTTGAATAAAGCAGCATTGAGTTGTTAACCTTGTGGCGTTGATGTATATACTAACTTTGGGTTATAGGATGGGGGCACCTTTTACCAAAAAACTGTTTAGGAAGGAGTTTCGGCGCTTTGTTATTTATTGTCTTGTGGCTAAAGAAGTGACTTGATAATTTCGATAAGAGCAGCTTTCTATCTTCTTCATATACTATATCATGCCTCGGGCTTTGTTCAATAGGCAGAAGTTTCTTTTTTGTAAACCTGTGTAATCCCTTTCGCAACGATGGCTGTTTAATTTCTCCTGCTTCTTACATCAAAATATGTATTTTCAAAAATAGTGAACTTGGCAACTTTTCAATCTAAGCTAGCGATATGTACAATATATTTAACCCGCCAAGAATATACTACCTACATATTCATATAAAAAATTATAATTATGTAAATGGATCATACGTTTTTTGAATAAGTCCATAAATCTTTTCGGATGCTGCTTTAAAATATGTTTTTCTAAGCTCTTTCGTCTTAGTTTAGACAGATTTTTTCGATGAATTCGGTATAATTTTGAAATTTTACATTCTATCACTGGTGTATGGAAGGGAATACTGCTGCCCCCTTGGGAAAATTGGGGCATAATTTCCCCTTGCCCCCGAATACGACATCCCTGATAACGCGTTTTCATCAGAAATAATATGAGGGCATCATTCTAGTGGTGTTAGAGAGCTCCAGCTAATTTTCGAGCGCATGAGCTACGCGAAACTCCAGCTGAATCGAGACCTACTTCGGAATGATTCGGAAGCCAGTTTATGGCGTGGTCTGAGAGTCCAGCTATTTTTTGGATTTTATGCTAAATTACTTTTTATGTATTTAAGTTCGTTACATGTAAGTAAGTACTTTAATAACTTCAGCCAGAGCAGAGGTCCTTCATCTTGTTGTGGCCTCTTCTGCATTGATATGCTGTATTTTCAATTAGAGTGCTCTTAATGTTCACTCCTTCTCGGATCATATATAGGTTCATTTAGTTTTTTTTTGTTTGCAAGAAAAATCGGTGCGAAAAATCAAAGCAAATTATTTGCTGTTAAATAAGTAGCTGAGGTGTTCGTCTCTCAACACATCGCTACCAAAACTTCATACCAATTTCTTTTAAATGTGGGATAGATATAAATTAGTATTGGGCAGTATTTATACCAAAAGTACTCAGAAATCGATTCTCAAGAGGATCGACAGAATCCGATTTTTAAAAGTATCGATACTGAGTACTCCAAATTACTCAGAAAGCAAAAAAGAACTCGAAAGTACTCGGAACTTAAAAGCACTTGAAAGTACTCAGTACTTAAAAATAGTCTGTTCCAATCATCACTTTGATACATCTACTCAGGATCGATTCAAAGTACTCAGAGCTCGAATCGTAACATCCGTTCACGGATCAAAAACGATAAGAAAGAAAATTACGTGATACGTCAGGCTGTATAAGCTGAATGGGACAAAGAGTACGTTCACGTATATCATAGTCCAAAAAATGTGTTTTAAGTGACGAGTAGTACGACATCGTATGTGACGAATAGATATTTAAAAGCACCTAGTAAGTTTTATTTATATTTACCGGTATTCAGAAATGATTGTACTCAGTGTGAAGCTTCAATAATTTTCCATTACAATACTTGCACCCAGTAAAGTTAGCCATTAATTTTTAGTTTGGTATTAATATTTTAATTTGATTGAAAGTGCTGCCAGCTTGCCAGATTTCTCCACTACTCCAGTACTCTGAAAAATACCCGATCCTCAAAAGTACTCGATATTTCCCAACACTAATATAAATACGAAAAGTGTTCCCGCCTCATCCTCTTGAAGGCGGGAAGGGCAAATGGGGTTGTAATATACTCCCTCAGTGGCCTGCAGTCCTATTTGCTCAATGAAAGCAAATACCTAGCAAGATTTTCTGAGATCGCAGAACGAAACATTCACTTAGTTTCTGATGGTGACTTCAGTGGCCGAAGGTGGAACTGATAGCTGATTAAAAAATAGGTGGCCTGAGCTATCTCTAGCCAAATGGTCATATGTCTCATTGCACCGTTCTCTGTAGTGATCTGGCACTCAGATTACAAACAAATGGGTTCTTAAACATAATTTAGTCGAGACTTGTATTGCAAAACTTTAGAACTCTACTGCCGAAGCTGAAGCTGTTTGGAAGGCGATGTGCTGGAGTGAAAAAATTTTTCTCAGTTCTCAAAATTTACAGCTTTTTTGCACATATGTATATGCATAGTTTTCCCAAATTAGATGTTCAAGTATGTACACAAAAATCTCTTAAATACGTTTCTAAAGACAATTTCCAAAAAATACCATAAAAATGCACTCTATACCGTAAAACCGGCGTGCATATCTTACTAATATTATAAATGTGAAAGTTTGTATGTTTGGATGTTTGGGAAATCATCACGCGGAAACGACTGAACCGATTTGCATGAAATTTGGTACGCGGATAGCTTGTGGGCCAGATTGGAAAATAGGCTTCTTTTCTTAAGAATTGCCCCCTGTTAAAAAAGTTTCATTAAATTAATACGCGGATACGACTGAATGGATTTGCATGAAATTTTGCAAGCAGATAGCTTATGACCTACAGTGGAAAATAGGCTAATTTTTTGGAAGAGTTGCCACCTGTTAAAAAAAGTTTAATTAAATTAATACGCGGAAACGACTAAACGGATTTGCATGAAATTTTGCACACGGATAGTTATGACCTAGGTTAGAAAGTAGGCTACTTTTTTAAGAGTTGCCACCAGTTAGAAATGTTTAATTTAATTAATACGCGGAAATGAGTGAGCCTATGAGCCAGGTTGAAAAATAGGCTACTTTTTTTAAGAGTTACCACCTGCTAAAAAAGTTTAATTAAATTAATACGCGGAAGTCTGAACGGATTTGCATGAAATTTTGCAAGCAGATAGCTTATGACCTACAGTGGAAAATAGGCTAATTTTTTGGAAGAGTTGCCACCTGTTAAAAAAGTTTTAATCAAATTACAAATGACATTTCGCACAGAGATAACGATTAAAAAAGTTTAATCATTAATCTTACAGTTGATTACGACTAATTAATTTTAATCGTCAAACGCGATTAACATTTTAATCGTTAATTTTTAATCGTTAATCAGATTAAAATTTTGCCAACATTGTGTGAAGTCATATTCATATTCACGGAGAAAAATGGACGTTTTTGGAAAAGAGGCGTAGTACCTCCCATACTGCCAGTTTCATATTGCATATCTCTTCAAATGTTTGGGGTAAAGCACTCAAGCTTGGAAATACATATGTATGTATGTATGTGAAAATAATACCATACTCATGGAGAAAAATTAGAGTTATTGGAAAAGGTGATGCGGCAACTCCCATGCAAATTGATTTTTCTATGCTGCATATCTCTAGAGGTGTTTATTGCAGAGGACTGGAACTTGGCACCGAGATGTGTATACAAAATTAATTCCATACTCATGGAAAAAAATTTGCGTTATTCGAAAAGGGACATGGTTCCTCCCGTACAAATTTACTGTTTTATACTGCTTATGTCTAGAGGTGTTCATGGTAGAGTACTGGGACTTGGTACTGGGGTATGTAAAATCAATTCTAAATTCATGGAAGAACATTAGGGTTATAAGAAAAAGGGGCGTGGCACTTCCAGTACAAATTTACTTTTTCTTGCCACATATCCCTGGAAGTGTTAGTGGAAGAATACTGGAACTTGGTATGGAGTTGTGTATGCAAAATGTATCAATTGCTCATGGAAAAAATGTGAGTTATTAAAAAAGGAGACATGTCGCCTCCCATACATACTAAAAACTTCTTAATACATATCTCTGGAAGGATAGAAAATCTCTCGAAGTATTTTAAATTTGTTATGGAGATTTATTTTATAAGTGCCGTACTGACAGAATAAATCATTAGGAAGGGAGAGCCGGGTTCGGCCTTATAATCTAAAGCTCTCTTGAGGCATTTGCTACAGTAATAAGAAGTGGTATTTTATCAAGGCCAGGTTACTAAATTTGAGTTGGAAATATTAGAACCCGCCGTGGCACCTCCAAGAAGGTTACACGTTCACGCGTCGTATACCTGGAACCATTTTAAGGTAAACTTAGAGGGATTGATATCTTTCGTATGCCTAGCGCACAGACGAGATTTTATAATTTCATAGTTTTAAACGGCCTAAATACCTTAACTCGCTTAAAAAATAATGAGTTATAACGAAATGGGCACAGAAATAAAATCTAACATCATTAAATTATTTTTCATATTTGTATAAAAGCGCGGGGTGAAACCCGCGGGTATAAGCTAGTTTGTACATAAATATGTATATACATATGTATCTGTCCGTTTGCCATAATAATCTTCTGCATTTTATATTCCTTAGTAATGCTTCAAGCGCCATAAAAGTGAATTCCGCTGTAATAAGCGGCGGCGAAAATTGCAAAATGAAAAGAAGAAAATAATAGAAAAAAAACTACAGAAAAGTGGCTAAGAGCAGACGCGTTGCAAATGCAGACATGCAAGTCACTTGCAGTTTACTTAACATTCTGCCGATAAGTTGTGACCACTTACAAGCAAACAAAAAAAAAAACCGAACGAACCACAAACACACACGCAGGCACAGCGCAGACAGCAGCAGCACCAACAGCAGTTAGGCTAAATAAGGCCTCGATTTTTTCTATTTGCATTTTATTATTCTTTTAACTTATAAGTAAAATGTGTGTGTATTTAAGTTGGTATGGGTGCGCGCACATGCTGCTTTCCACCATCATATTTTATATGCATGAAATATAAAGACAAAGCTGTTAAGTGTACACAAATACACGACAAAGCCAAGAGGCAGTAAATAAAAATTAACCATAAAGAAGTAAAATGAGAATGCTGTAATTTATATGTGTGTGTGTGTGTGTGTATGTAGGTTCATTGGTATTGGTGGCATGAGAAAAAAGCCGCTTGACTGGTTTTGTGCTATGTAGCGAGCAACACCAAATGCTGCAACTTGCAAGTCCAGATCCAGCATTCAGCAGGCTGCAACAAGACCATGTAGCACAAGCAATGCATACCTTCTTGAGTGGAACGGCAAAACAAGCAGCAGCAACTTAACCAAAGCCAACAAAAAGCCAAAGCGGCAATGGCTACCAAATAGATAATGCTGCTGCTGCTGCTCCGGAGATGAGAATGTAACGCAGCTGCAGTGCATTCAACCTAAAGTTATAAGAATCGAACTTTGATGTGCAACAACACTTGAAATGCATAGAAAGAACAACGAAAGACAGCGCAAAGTTGAGGGAAAAAGTTTTAGCATTTAACTGACATCAGTGGCAAAGAGAATGTATGCACACACATGGCGTGTATATAACTACATGTACGCGTGTATGTCTCAAAAGCCAACCATATAAAAGTTCATATTTGTATTCAGCCAGCTATGCTATGCGTCCACTTCACGTTCACAAACGTGAGCGCACCCACTTTTTCTATTCTCCACTTTAATGTGATTCTTCGATTTTTCATAGCCTATTTTATGTCTGCTTACACCATTGTAATGATCATTGATCGCATGTCGAGTGACAGTGGCAGCGGTGGCGGCGGCGGCGACGGCGGCGGTGCACCTTTATTACCAACGCCAACGCACATCGTACTTTTTTTTCGCCCCCTTTGCAATGGACGCGTCCACTTATTTAGTGTGGTTGCGCCTGCGCAGCGCGAACACCCACATGCGGTGTGTAAAGCGAAACTATCTCTTCATGCGCTACTCCTCAAAGCACCTCTTACCACAAGTGGAGTTTTTGTTAAACCCAACCCAAAAATTTAAGTGGTCTGGAACACCTAAATACATATGTATAAGTATTAAAACATGCAAACATATGTACACATTTATGTACATTAGGCATATGACTCTTTTTTTTAAGTAAATGTACTAGGGCTGTGCGATTAATTGATTACTCAAAATTTTAATTAATCATAAAGTAAATAACTCAATTATTCGATTAATCGGAAATTATGATTACTCAAAAGTTCAGTTACTCGAGTAATCAAGATTTTTGATTAACCAAAAACAAAAATATTTGAGTAATTTGCTTTATGATTAATCAACATTTCGAGTAAAATGAGTAATCAACATTTCAACTCTTTACATATGTATAAAGTAGTTAAAGTTCCTTGATACTTTGAAAACAACGTTTCTGTTTTCAAAAATTAAAACGAAAAATTTTTTCATATACAGAATGTAAAAAAGAAAATAAGCATTTTCCAAAGTAAACTCTTTTAACGAGCAAAATTATTATTTTTGAGTAATCATATTTCAAGTAACTCGATTAATCATCGTTTTGAGTAATCAAAATCTTGATTACTCGAGTAATTGATTAACCGAATAATTGATTAACCAACTTGCTCGAGTAATCGAATAATCGCACAGCCCTAAAATGTACCTATGAGGAGACGATGGTGAATGATGAATAATGAATTTGGTACAAAAAGTTCCAGCAGGGAACTCCGAGAAAAGAAAGTCGGAATTTTAATGCTCTTTATATCGAAAAAATACCTTTGTTCTTTTTTTATTTCGAGATCAAGAAATATTTAGAGGTCGCTCAAAGCACTCAAAGTTTTCCATGCATTTTATATGGGGATTTTTTTTTCAGAAATTGTATAGAATTCTTAAAAATCAATACTTTTCGATCGGAAATATCAAATTGTTTATTTTACAATTTTTTAATGCCAGCGATTTTTTTTTTTGTTTTAGGGAACCAATAAAAAAGAAAGTCTCCGGAAGAGAAGCAAAGTTTTCTGATCGAAAAATATTTATTTTCAAGAACTATATACAATATCTACGAAACATTATTTTATATATAAAATACATGGACAAAAATTTAACGCTTTGAGCTACCTCTAGATATTTTTTGATTTCGAAATAAAAAACAGGGGTTGATATAGAAAAATCTTAAGGGGTAAGAGCATTAAAATTCCGGCTTTACTTTTTTTTTTAAATGCGCTTTTGGACCACCCTAATGTATAATGACGAACAAAAGTATTAGCACAGAGAAGTTTTCGAATGTATGCAAAGTTTTTTATTCTAATTTCTTTTCGCCAATTTTTTATAAAAATAAAGTTCACACTACAACAAAAAATATAAAAGTAAAATTTCTGAACTTTGTGCAAAACTTTCTAAACAGATATTTTAAAATTATTCTAAATATGATAAAAGTTTAGAGATTTTTGTATGCGAAAATTTCCAAGTCAACCGAATTATAACTGCGATCAAAAATTGGTTTCTCAAATTTTTTATTATAAATTATTGATTCGGTTTAATTGGAGTTTTCCACATATATTAGGGTAGTCCTTGAAAACACCAGCATCTAAATTGTGTATGTATTTTGTTCTACGCACAGAATAGAGCCACCAACGAAAGTTCAAGAGATTAGGGTTTGAAAAAATATTTTTTTTTTAAATCGCAACAAATTCACAAAATTTGCACTTGCAATATGAAAAATATGACAAGTTATTAAAACTTATTTATATAAATTCATTAACTCGCTGAGTTACAAATGGTCAAAGTCAAAATTTTGTTGAATCTTTGAGATTTAGAAAAGTTTTCTAACCCTGGCTGCGACCTCAATTTTTTTTTAAGTTTTGAAGTTTTTGTGGATGTCTTTATTTGGTATGTAAAACAAAAGAAATGATGTTGAAATTTTTTAGGGACACCCTAATATATGTATGCTTTTTAGTTCCACAACTGAAAATTCCGTATGCAAACTTCACATGTATATGTATACATACTTCTGTACGTATGTATATATTTATTTATATGAAAATTTCCAAGTCATCCGAAAAAAAAAAATAAAAAAATATTAGTAACCAATTTTTAATCGAAGTGATAATTTGGTGGACATGGAATTTTTTATATACATAATATTTTTTTCCCTTCGGGAACTTCTGGTACAAAATGTTGGCAAACATTTGATTTTTGTTAGTTTTTGATCATTCCTCATCCTCTACATAGAAAAAAAGAGTCATATGCCTAATGTAGGTACTACATGCATACAAGCAAAGCGGTGAATTGTAGGGCGCACTCAAAGTACGATGAAAATATAGTTTTCTCACGATTCGTTGCGGCATGTTCGGTCAACTAATAAGCATGAAAATTGTGTCTAGTTCTATGCAGAGCAAAAAAGTAAAAACAAAAACAGCATGAAATGAAGCTCTATGAAAAACTTAAGATTGTTAGCGCGCTTTCATTGTTGGGCGCCAGTAAAAGGCACAGCATGGAATAGCTCTATTGTGCTAACTTTGAAAGTAACTCTAAGTATGTATGTACGTACATATTCATATACAAATGCACAAACCCGTATACTAGTAAGTACATATGTACATATGTAGGTAACTATATACCCACAAGCCTTGTAGTATATTTCGCGCTTTATTATACCAACAAAAATTGCGCCCATTATTTTCGCATTAATCTTCGGTGAGTTTGCCAGTTGAGCATCGGCTTCAGCTACAATGAAATTTCCGTCCAATATTCCATGGCAATCATTCTACAGCCGTTTTCTTGCGCTTTGTTAGTTTGCTTATTCCATTTGCCATTTTCGCTCTGGTATAAATAAAACTAGTAGCTGTCCGCGTAGCCACTGGGCTTTCGACAGCCTCAGTCAGTGCACATA
>NW_016161230.1:42302-45765 GCF_001687245.7 Rhagoletis zephyria
AAGCCTTGTAGTATATTTCGCGCTTTATTATACCAACAAAAATTACGCCCATTATTTTCGCATTAATCTTCGGTGAGTTTGCCAGTTGAGCATCGGCTTCAGCTACAATGAAATTTCCGTCCAATATTCCATGGCAATCATTCTACAGCCGTTTTCTTGCGCTTTGTTAGTTTGCTTATTCCATTTGCCATTTTCGCTCTGGTATAAATAAAACTAGTAGCTGTCCGCGTAGCCACTGGGCTTTCGACAGCCTCAGTCAGTGCACATATCCGCACAAACACTTTTATATAAAAATATGCACAAGTATTTATACACATGCATACAAGCCTATATGTATGTATTCATAAGTATATTTGTATATTCTGCACTCACAGGAGCATATTACAATTCAACTTTTGTGGCATGCAACGACTCTCAGTAAGGAAAGAAGCTTCTTGTATGACAGCAATTGCAGGTAGCGTTTTTTTTTAAACTGAAATAAAATAATGGGAGAGAGTCGTTTTATGGTGTTTAGTCTTCAAATATGCTATATGCGAATAGCACTCTGTGATCTAGACGCTGATAATAGTCTCCCTAATCTGGCTGCCTGGTCATGGTGGCTATGATGGTAATGAAAAAGTGGACCTCCAAGCTTAAAAAAGCGGCCGATACCTGATTCGTTGGACCCAGTCCATTTCTTGGAGTCAACAACAATGACATCAAAACGGATCTAAAAAAAGGGCAAAATCCTACACTGCTCGCCATTGGGACATATTAGAGGAGCACAATCACTCAAAGAAATTCTGTTGGCGTTTAGGTTAGATTAATGTGGCAGTCAGTCCAATGTAGTAAAAATCTAAAGACGCTATGTGGAGCACTAACAGACCACTATTCTTGTAAGACAAACCTGTTTACCCAAACAAACCCAAAGCAGGGGTGAGAGAAGACTACTTTGTGGCATGCCACTGTTTACTCTAGGACGGAGGGTAGAATTCCAATACTCCGCGCGACAGTTCTGTCGCAGAGCGAGAAGCTTAACTTTATTTGTTTCGACAACAAAATTATCTGGGGATCTGAAGATAATGGTTAGAAGCTCTCATGATGTCGACTAAGATACCCACAGGGAACCCTTTTTATACAAAAGTGTCGCCTATGGACTCCACGATCGTGTGTAGGCAGGGCGGTTTCGACCGATCTATGTACCCTGTGAGACGATCTCATGGCAGCTCTTTCCGAATATGCAGATCAATCAGCCGTTACTGGCGTACAATATAGATCGAGCACTTAGTTACAGAAAATCAAAAACCAGTATGCGGAAAACAGTCGCAGAATCGGTAAGCAAACAAAACGATAGAGCATATGCTTTTGAACTCGTCGGAGCTCAACAATTTTAGGAAAATACGCCAGACTCTCTCTTTTGGTCTCTTTTGGAGATTATGACCTTTACTGACAGATTATGATATAGTAGCCGCACAGTGATCGCATGCTTCACGCAAAAATTTAGAAAGGTCTTTAACGTTATAAAATTTGTAGTTTTACAATTGACAGCTGTCAAATCAAATGTATATTTCTCTGGAAATAGAAAAGTTTTGTTGAAAATGCCACTTATTTATTAGGGTTTTAGATACGGTTGTCACGGATTTTATGTCAAATTAGAACTTTGACAGTTGACAACTGTCAAATGGATTGTAATTTTCTCGAAAAATAAGTAAGTCTTTTTAAAAGTTACACTCATCAGTATTTTAGGCACGCTGAGCACGAGTTATATGTTAAATTTAAACTTTTACAGTTGACAGCTCTCAAGTTGACTGTCAATTTTCGCAAAAATAAGAAACTTTCTAGACATGGAAGCATGTTAAATTAAAAGTTTGACAGTTGACAACGGTCAACGGGACTGTCAATATTTCTAAACAAAGAAAATCTGTTCACGAATATTATGTCAAATAAGGTGCCAATTTCTACAGCAATTAGGAACATTTCGCGAAACCTTTTCAGCTGACAACTGCCATTTTCCCTAAAAACAAAAAAAAATTATTTTAATGAAGGAAACAAATTTAAAATTAATTTGGAGTTTAGTTATGAAATAAAAGATAAAGGTAATTATAATTATACAGGGTGCTTGGCAGACGGTTGAACCTGAGTAAAAAAAAAATAAAAAATTTGAACTCGCTCCTATGGTTTTTTATGTTTCTTTTTTAATTTCACTCGAAATTCGTTATTTTCTAAAGTTCAAACCTCCATAACTTTATTTAAAAATGGCAAAACTGCGGTATTGACGCCATATTGGATTTCCTATTTTGATTTTTCTTTCTTGCTGACTTTATTAGAAGAGATTGTGTTAATCTAAAAATCATCAAGAAAATACAAATTTCCTATTGTGCACTACGAACCACCAATTTGCAGTTGGTCTTAGCCATTGGCGGCCAATCAAACCCTGTCGGCCACTTTTGGCTGCTGGTATGCATTGCTGTCACTTGGCTCAGCTGTTGGCAATGAGAATACAAACAAAACCAATGCTAATTTTTTTTTTAATTTTCATTATTACAATGAATGGCAGTGTCGTGATTGGGGTCAATGTCAAAGTTGAAATCGAAGTGGCTGTATGCACGTCAATGCAATGAAGCTACGTTTTTTTTCTGCCTTTTTCATATCATTTTGCTATTTAAACATTGATCAGCGGCTTATTGTTGCATGCGATGCCAACAAAGCTGTCAGCGTGCGCAAGCAAACTTTAATTTAATTATTGATATTAATATTATGATTATTTACTAATTGCGGGCAATGAATAGTCAACGATGTTGCTAATCGAGGGAGAACAGCAGGTATGTGTTTGAAGCCTTTATTGACATCAGCTACTAAAGTAAACATCATCATTAGCATCATATTTTTATAAATACTAACAACAATATGAACAGCTGCTTGCCTACAAGTGAAATGTCATTCGAGTAACATTTATCTGTCAGCTTAAGAGTTTCGTTGACTGTTAATGTCAACTGCCTGCACAGAAGTGAACATGCACATGAACAATTAAGCCGCCAACTGGTATTGCGTGCAAGGCATAAGCGCGTGCTAATAGAACTTTAGCCGCTTACTATACACGGTGGGCAGGAAGCAAAGATAGGTTGCATAAAAATGTCGATAAAAACTGAAAGCAGGGTTGTATTTGTTGATATTTTTAAGTCAAGAATCCGTTTGAATTGAAATCCTAGCTGCTCCTGTTTTAAAGATATCCACATTTTACATAGTTATGGTAGGACCGACTTTTGCGAAAGAGAAAAACATCCTTGTGCATTAAATATTCAACAATGTATGTGTGAGTAAATGTGTGTATATATGTTATGTGAAAATATAAGTTTATGCAAGTTTTTAGCCGGTTTCAATCGTTTCCAAGGCGCACCACGTGGAGGCAACTTACTTTGTTGCACCTCTTTGTTCTTTTTTTGGTTTTATTTTTTTATATTTTTTTCTTGCTTTATTTTTTTTT
>NW_016161230.1:46948-53883 GCF_001687245.7 Rhagoletis zephyria
GAACAGATTTGTATGAGATTTCTTTTCGTATAAATATGCTCTAATTATCGAGAAGTACGCCTTCCTCTTTTGCAAATATATCCTATCAGAAGTATATAAAATGTGGATATCTTTAAAACAGGAGCAGCTAGGATTTCAATTTAAGCGGATTCTTAACCTTAAGATATCAACAAATACAACCCTGCTTTCAGATTTTGTCGACATTTTTATGCAACCTATCTTCGCTTCCTGCCCACCGTGTATAGTTCTATTTACATTAGCCGACAGCATGCGAGGTATTATTTCTAATATATGTATATCTATTTATATATGTAGTAAAATGAGCACTTACCACTTGAATAAGTTGGAGATATTCACTAATTGCCAGTATCTGTTGACAGGTAGCTGCTCATTAGGCGGCTTTAAGATTTAGCTTATAAACTTATTAAAATGCTGGAGTAATTAATTGGATTGAAATTTAAAAGCACATAAATAAAATTTGTATTAATTTAATTTTTTTTTTTTTAAATAAAATTTTAGTATAAAGTACCAAAAAAGGCTTGACTAACAGGCACTCATGAAATGGGATGTGTTAATATCTGTGCAAAGTATTCGGCGATTCAGTTACAGTTACATACAGTGACTCAAACAAGTGGCCGCGTGTTTTTGTTTTAAAATATTCTAAATGGTTTTTGAGCTAAATTTTTATTTTTTATTTTTTGTTATCTACATATCAAAATACCGTCCAAGCATTAATCAAAACCATATAGATCACAGTTTCAAACTTCAGCTCTCCTCTTTTGTAAGCGAGTTGCAAAATAACGCTCCAACTCGGCTACCTATTTTGTGGCAGCACTTGTAAAAAGCGTAATTTATTGACAAAACGTAAACAAAGCAAACTGATTTTTGTAACTAATTTTAGTAAGCAAAATAAATTTAAACAAAAAACTTATCGAAAATGTACATACATACATATCATGGTGAAAGTATAAATTATAATCTTACTCTGACTTAGCCTGAGTTTCGCCAAAAAAAAAAATCGCCCACAAATTTTTCATCCGCCTATATTAAATACATGGAAACCTAAAAAAAACATCTACCATCATTGATTGCAATTCATCAATTTAAGCTTTTTAACAATTTAATTGTAATCAGTTAAAGCTTTTGAAACATGAACGAAATTTATTGACAGGAAATATTTAACATAGTGTAATACTTCTTAATTTTACCACCATAAACTCCACTGCCTAATATTTTATTATTCAATCAACAATCTTTGCAGTTGTCAAAATTTTCTATGCATTTGTCAAAAATTTCACTAGCCATGAGCTAGTGAAATTTTATTCACCTCATACTTGTCAAAAATTTATTCGCACCGAACTGTGCTCTATGTACGTAAGTTTGTGTGCATTTTGTCTGATTTAGATAAACCGGGCGGATGTGTCGCGATATACACTTTTGCTTGGAGATAGTACATCATCTTTCCGGTGCTAGGGTGCGCTACGGAAAAGCCATGGAGCTTCTGCTGCGCTATTTCTGTTTCCGTTTGTGGGCAATTTTTTTGTTGTTGTTTGTATATATCGTGGCAAGCACAGCACTATACTCAGTAAACGAGGTCTTGGGTGGGAAAATTCCAAAAATTTTCACCAAAACTTTCTAAACTGAATCTTTAGAACATTTTTGGTTATGCAGTTTTATAGCCCATACAATTTTAGTTCAATGAAGTGCAAGTTTCAATCGGATAAAAAATTAAAAAATCGCGTTGATTTTTGAGATTTTTTTTGTGACTGGTTTGGCATTATTTTTATGTATATAACAAGTGCAAGTTACAAAAACTTGCGTGTTTTTTTTTGAAATTTTGTTGCGAACGGTCCCCCGCATTTTATTTCATATGAAAGAAGTGCAAAACTCCGTCACTGAACAGAATTCTCAAAAATCACTTCATAGGACTGAAATTGTATGGGCTATAAAACTGCATACCCAAGCTGTTCTAAAGGTTCAGACTTAAAAGACTTGAAAATTTGTTGAATTTTCTTAAAGTTTTTAACAAGTTTGAAACTGTGATTTTATGGTTTAAGCTTGGACAATATTTATATAGAAAAACAACAAAAAAGAATTTAACTCAAAAAATATTATGAATATTTAAAAAAAATTAACTCGTCTTCACGTGTTTGAGTCACTATAGGTTAATTTTTTTTAATTTGGCTGATTTATAATTTACTTCTTCATTTTCATTTTCCATTCTTTCTTTTGATACCACCGTTGGCTATCAGAATTTGATTTTGTTGTATTTGCCACCCCCTTGAAATTAGTTTGGAAATTCATCTTCGACACGCCAAATATAAGCTTAGATTTTTTCAAAAATATTGGAGATTATATGGCAATCCAAGGTCTTGGGGCAATCAATTGCAAAAGTATGTTTTTTTAAATAACAGAGGCCCACAGAATTTGGCTAAATCTCATAACCATAAGCCTATATATACTTTTCCGAAATAATGGCACACCCTTTATATGCGTATCTGAGCAAGAGGTACTGAATCATATCACAAGTTTCAAGCATCAGCAAAACGATGACTCATTCCGATGTACGCACCAATCAAAAACCGCAATGTTCCATATGCACGTGTAAGTATGTCACTCTGAATCAGCACAAAAACTTTAACCGCAAGTAGAGCGAAGCTGAATGCAAAAATTGACGCTTAAAATTAATTGAAGCTTAATTTCTTTTCAAATCTGCTCCCTTCATACCGGAAATAGTTGCGTTGTGATTAATTTATTAACGCTTGCTGGAAAAACGCGTCATAAATCGTTTTTTTTTTGTACCAACAAAGTGACGCGAACGCTTCGTATACTAACACGAGTTCGTGGCTTAAGTCTTTCGTTTTGTTTGGAAATATTTTTCGTTTTCCATTTCTTTTTACAAACAGATAATTTAACCAAAGTAAAAATTACTAATAACGTCACGCTAAAAATATTAAATAAAATAATGTAAAAAGTAAACAAAAGTAGAATGGAATTAAGCGAGATAAGAGAAAAATGCAAGTCATGCAAATTAATTGCTATAAGCGAAGATATGGAAGAAAAGTTGACATGCTTACACCTTAAATACACGTGCATATTTATACATACATACACACACAGGTTTTAAATAAAATGACGAGTACGTTGGACAAGCGGGTCAAAATGCAATATAAACGAAATTAAATAAATATGTATCTATAATGGAGTCTTCTACATTTTTTAATGCACCCGACTTTATGCGTGTGTTTAAAATATCAAAAGTAGATATTTTTAGAGGTAAAAAACCAATTGATTAATAAGCAGGCCACTGATATTTTGATATCGGTTTTGAAAGAGAAAAAAAAACAACAATAAGTGGCTTAGGAGTCGCCGACGTCATGGAAAAAATAAATTAAAATCTCATTAAATTAAGAAAATTATTATTTTTTTAGGATCACATATTTGATTAAATTTTAAGTATAATTTAATTCGTACGGCTATCAACAATTCCATCCAGTACAACTGTAAAATTGTAAGGATAATCAACCGAAATAGTCGGACAATTTTGGTTGGATTGAAGTGGTTGTCTGCATACAGATAAGGCACGCTTAGACCCAAAGGAAATTTTTGTCACTTCGTTGCCGCCCGCTCACATAAAAATAAAACAAATTGGTTATATTAATAAACCGCGAGAATTCGTAAGGGTCTACTACGCCAAGGCGCGCCAGACAGTCAAACAAGTAATTGTGAAATGAGTGTCTTCTAGCCCTAGTACAAGTACATATATAGTTTTTCACATTTTTTGAACTTTTGTAGTATAATAACGATGCAATGTTATCTTTTTTGAACAGAATAAAAAGAAAGCTTAAATGTTACCCTTCCAAAAGATAAAATATTTGGTAAAGGTACAAAAGTTTAACATACTTACTTTTCTCTAATTATTCATAAATTTTCGAAAGATTCGTATATTCTCCGATAACTTTTGGCTACGTAAACATATTTAAATGATTTTTATTGCAAAGGTGTGGTCTCAAAGTTGGTTCTATTAGAAATTGTTCTAGTTCTGATAATTTAAACATTGACAAAATAATGGATTTGTTTGATTTCTAAATATTATGAATACGTTAACGGATTGAAGTCGGTTGTACTTTATCTATTCCACAAAAGAAAACATTAAATTACCATTGAAAAAGGTAAAAAATATATCTATAAAAATATCGCATTTATTAATGTTTAGCCAAGAACTGGTTTTTTTCGCCGGAATCCCAGCCAAGCATCGGTACACATATATGTATGTATGTGTATGTATTTAAGTTAGTAGGGAGCGCACTGCAACGATGGCAATCACGACGTTAGCTGAACGCTAAAGAGTTAAATTGCAAAAATGCTGCTACCACCAGTGCAACTATTCCAAATGCAGCAGCCATGGACGTGGCTACCGCCAGTTGCCTGTTGCTAACTCATCGCTATAGCTGCAACCTGCTGAGTTTTAGCTTTTAAGCATGTATGTGCGTGTGTTTATCTGTGTGTACGCATGAAATCAAGTTTTGCATTTTTAACAACTCACAAATTCCTATTGATTTGCTTTGCAACTGCAGACTTGAAGAGTAGCAAAGGCAACGCCAAAAGTTGCAGTGCAGTATATCCTACAATGATGCATTTTGCTTATTATACAAATGTGCATGGGTCTGGATGTGTATATGCCCATNTCCAAAAGATAAAATATTTGGTAAAGGTACAAAAGTTTAACATACTTACTTTTCTCTAATTATTCATAAATTTTCGAAAGATTCGTATATTCTCCGATAACTTTTGGCTACGTAAACATATTTAAATGATTTTTATTGCAAAGGTGTGGTCTCAAAGTTGGTTCTATTAGAAATTGCTCTAGTTCTGATAATTTAAACATTGACAAAATAATGGATTTGTTTGATTTCTAAATATTATGATCCCATCAAGAAAACGCATGCATAACTTTCGAACACGTTAAGGGGTTGAAGTCGGTTGTACTTTATCTATTCCACGAAAGAAAACAATAATTACCATTAAAAAAGGTAAAAAATATATCTTTAAAAATATCGCATTTATTGAAGTTTAGCCAAGAACTTGTTTTTTCGCTGGCATCCCAGCCAAGCATCGGTACACATACATATATGTATGTATGTGTATGTATTTAAGTTAGTAGGGAGCGCACTGCAACGATGGCAATCACGACGTTAGCTGAACGCTAAAGAGTTAAATTGCAAAAATGCTGCTACCACCAGTGCAACTATTCCAAATGCAGCAGCCATGGACGTGGCTACGGACAGTTGCCTGTTGCTAACTCATCGCTATAGCTGCAACCTGCTGAGTTTTAGCTTTTAAGTATGTATGTGCGTGTGTTTGTCTGTGTGTACGCATGAAATCAAGTTTTGCATTTTTAACAACTCACAAATTCCTATTGATTTGCTTTGCAACTGCAGACTTGAAGAGTAGCAACAGCAACGCCAAAAGTTGCAGTGCAGTATATCCTACAATGATGCATTTTGCTTATTATACAAATGTGCATGGGTCTGGATGTGTATATGCCCATGCATACGCAAATATACGTACGTACCTACATATGTGTCACTAACACTGTCTGAAACCTGATTCAATGGGCCGTATGCATAAAAATTAAGCAATTGCTTTTACTTAAAATTTCATACCTTTCACTTAAATTTATTTGAAAAAATCGAGTAAAAGGTCTGGCTTTTTGGGAAAAAGCATTTGCTTATGTTTTTTGCATACGGCCCAATATTTGATGGAGTATACGCATGTGCAAGTCAGACACAAAAAAATTTATTTCAGACGATACTTTAAAGCAAATGTAAATATATAGTGAAAACATCAGCATTTATGATTTTGTTTGTTTGGATAATAGCACATATTTGCAGAATATCTGTTGAGAATAGATTAATTTATAACTGAATAGAATGCCTTGAACCTAGTTGTGGCATAATCTTGGTATTCGCCATTAATATCTCATACACATACAAACATGCATATGTTTTGAGCAGCTTCATTTTTAATCTTTGAATTAAGTCACGCAGTATAGACTAAGGAAAATTCATCTATTAAATTTATTTTATAAAATTGATTTTCAATTTCAGCTCTTCAGTTCTTTTAGGAAAGTTAAATACTTTTTCTATTGCAAGGGATTTCAGCTACCACAAAAGCAAACAAAGAAGCACTCAATTGCGGTTTGTGTCTCCGACAATGTGTACGAAGACTTGTAACGCATTATGTAAATAGTATGCTAATAAAGCACGGGTGGTCTAACAGCAATATGCTCATATTCAACACCAATGCATTGAAACCTAATATAATAATTGTGGTTTGCAGCTACATAAATGCCAACTTGTGGCTTCATTCATTTACAAAAGTATTAAAGCAAGTTTAATAACATGAATTTTTAATAAATCATCATTCCATACTCAAAAGTTGGCAATAGTTTCTGCTATTGCCATAAAGAGAAAAATAACGAGCGTTGAGTTAATCTTTAAGAGCAAAAATTATTAAGCATTGAAAGATTTGCCTTGCTCATTTCTCGATGGAATAAAAAAACTGTAATCTGTGATTGCTGTATTTGAATTATTTGAATGGACAAGATGTTGGTGACAACCGCAAGTTTGCACAAATATCGTAATTTAAATTCACGGTATATTCTTATTATTCATACCTTCCTAGTAATTCACCAAATTCCATAAAGAGTACGCTTAAATTAATTAGCATAAATATATTTTTAAAATGAACTGAAATGCAAAAATATGCTACTAAAATTACATTAATAAATTGCAGTACAGCGTCTTTAAGACTAAATTAATAAAGGCGTTATTCGACCAATGACGAACTGTTTCACATGCGGACTTGAAATTTGCCCGCCTTAGTAATATACTTGACACCTTTGAATGGCTTATATTTTTCACCATACATAT
>NW_016161231.1:0-14416 GCF_001687245.7 Rhagoletis zephyria
TTATCGATTAAAATTTCTAGACAACACCACTCTGTTACTTCCAAATGTAAAAATGTACAATGTACATGTGTGATCCCTGCTTAAGAAATAATCTACGTGGTTTCTATATTTCTCTTTAGACTTAGAAGCTTAAGAAAGGCAAGCATTAACAATCGGCCAACAAGCCCATGGTGACAAGATTTCAAAATGCGAGCGAAGGATGAAACCCACACACACAAAACTGTTGCATTTATTCATTAAACCCATAGAAAATCGAACTCTATTAAATTAAAAACATCAAATCTCATTATAATGAGTGAATGGCCATCGAGTAGTATGAACCTCACTTTCCTAGAACAGAGATGAGAAAAGTGACTCCCAAGAACCTTTTGAACTTAGGAGTCGACTTGGCTCGTTTGAAGCTAGATGAGCAGAGCAGAATAAAACTTTTTTATACTCCGGCTAACTTTACTAATACAAGCAATAAAAGAGAAAGAGGCCATATAGATGTGTGACATATGTATATTATGACATAGGGATTAGTGTTGGGAAGTATCGAGTACTTCTGTAGCACGATCCAGAAAATAAAGGTCGCGCCATTCGCGGACCGCTAACCCTCTCTTCGTCGATTTGACAGCATTCAATGTTGCCAACTTAATGCTTTTCGCACAAAATTTAGTGGGTATTCAAAACACGAAAATTTTTGAGTTTTGTGCTTGGTACGTTTTTGGTGCTTTTGTTTTTAGTTTGAAGACTTCAAATTAGATAATCTTAAAAAAATGGAAGCAAAATTTATAGCAATCATGCCAGAAGAAATCGACCGTTGTGCAAGAAACATTGATTTTTATTAATTTGAATCGGCATCCTTACAATAAAATTATATATTCATATAAAGTCCATAAAATATTCCAATAAAAATTTGGTGCTTTTTCAAATTCAAAACTTGGTAATACTGCCTTTTGTTCGATGCTTCTTCTTTTTGTCGAGTTCGTCTTGCTCTCTCATTCTGGTATATTTTGACGTCAGGGCCAGTTGCTCTCAGCTCGATTGGCGCAATCTTGTATTCTATCATTCTTGTTTCGGTAGTATACAACTTTCGCAAGCTAGCTGCACTATTCGAATTAATCCCAAATTACGTCAAATAATAGAAACTTGAAATTGAGTACAATCATTTCTGAATAGCGGTAAATGCAAAAAATTCAGTACTTTTAAATATCTATTCGGCACTTAATACTATATCAAAAGGATCATTAGAACTACGTACTTTCGAGATCTTTTAAGTTCTGAGTACTTTGGAGTACTCAGTATCGATAATTTTACAAATCGGGTACTGTCGATCATTTTCATAATCGAGTTCTGACTACTTTTAGTATCGACACTGGCCAACACTAATACTTATATCTATATGTACATACGTGAGATCAGCAAAGATCCATAAGAAACGTACAGCGGCAGTAAAATAAATTGGGACGCGGCATTTAAAATGGTTTGGCTATTTTTCTTTTGTTTATTTAATGTTTAGTACCAGGTTGACCGAGCTTTGCTCGGGGTGCATTTACTTTTTAAGGTTTTCAAGATTTGGGTATGAAATACTGGTCATTGGAATGGCTTATAAAAAAATATTTGGAAATAAATTTAAAAAAAATTGTATTAAGATGTCTATAAAGTAAACAAATAGCTTACTTTAAAATTTAGAAATACGTTGGAATGAATAGTGCATATCTTGAGCGTATATATACTGTGTATACATACAAAAAAAAAATTCTGATTGAATGTAACAAAATAAAAATTTGTATTTCATAGAAGCGTGGCAACCCTGGTCGAAATTATTTTCCTACTATAGTTCTCACCAATACCTTTCATTTGATATCCATATTGCGATGTTAAATATAAATTGTATATAATCGAAAATACATAAGTGGCAAACTTACACTAGTATCCTAAGGGATAATACTTAGTATATAGGGAATGCATTGTTTAAGAGCCATCCCTTGGTATCCATGAATAATAATATTATACCTTTATTTTCTAAACAAAAACAATAAGTAAATATGCGATTCAAACTAAGTAGCATAAATATTTTGAATTAGTACTTTTTAAAATACCCTCCACTTGATACCTTAATTAATTAATTTGTAACTAAATTCGAATAGGTGGCAACCTCATACGAGTTCTCTTTGTGATAATACCCTTGATAATGAAATCATAAAGTTCGCACCTTTTCAGCCCAGGAATCTTCCCAAGGATACCTATGTATATGTATCAAGCTTCCTTGTATAGAAGTTGTCATGCGAATTTGCATCTCCCACGTGGCTGCTGTTGCTTGAACAAAAGAAAAGAGACCATCCTTTATAGAAGCGACTCCAAAGCTACAGTTCAGTAAGTTCGCATCAAAATGCCATTTTTTGTCGTGCATTTTCGTGTTCTCATACTAAGATAAAGGCCTGATATTTTCTGCCGACTGCGAATGGTCTATTTTTTTTTAATCCGACGTACAGAATTGGCGTTGCTCGTTTACTTTCAAAGAGTAAATATGGAATTACTTTCTTCTCATCTAGCTCTACCTGTACGTAGCTGTACAGAAGATATGATGGAAATATCAGTAACGTTATATTTATTATTTACGGGTTATCTTAAAGTCCCTTACAAGGTCTCATTTAAATTTGTATTGATCAAAGAAAGGGCGGAGATTTCCTCGGTCATCTTTTGCGATATTTTTCTGATTTTGGAAAAAATTTCGCCATTCGCAGACACTGTAACCTTCAATGAAATTAAGCTTACAACAATAATTCCCAGGAGTCTTGAGTATCGGAATTTATTGGTTACTCAAGCAAGAGCACACTTATCGTTACAACTGACCACATAGCCTTCAAGTTAAATCGTATTATTTGCTAGTGTGAATTTACAAAGGATGCGCATATCAAAATGTACAAATGTACATACTCATGTACATATGCACTATAAATACATACAAATACACTGATGCCACTCGATTCTGATCATTTATGACAGTTAATAGATGGTTGATGGGGGAGCTGTTACAGGCTATTGCTGTACGTGAGAGGCCATAAAGGCAAAAAAAAATACATTTTGAAACACCTCAAGAACAAAGCGGACTAATACACATACCTGCACACATACATACATACATGCCAACAAAGGCAAGAGTAGTGGCTTAAAGCGCGATAGTGATAAAGGCCATATTGCACCGGCCACGACGCGATCAAGTGCGCAAACTCGCAAGCACCAAAGATATATTAACCAAAGTGCAATGAGACTTTGAGGCTTAAAACAAAAACGTAGAGAAAGAAGCAGCAGTGGAGCGGTGTGCAAGAAAACAGCGCTGAAAAAATGGGTGTAGCCCACTTGCAATGTGCAGACGAAATGGCTGCAAATGTTGTGTGTTAAACACCATTTTAACCAAATCGTCGCAGCAATGCCTTCCCCCCTGGCGCAATCGCTCCGTGCGCCCCTTCACCACCTGGCTCGCCACAAATAATTGCACGGCAGAATATATATTTTTTTCGTTGTTGTTGTTTTATGACTTTTAAGCGCTGCCATTGTGAGCTTTTGCACGGCTGTGGCTGTTTTTGCTGTTGGCAAGAGCCAAGAAGCATCGTTAAATTTTTACAGCCTGCACCATTCCACACATTATAAATATTTTTTTTTTTTTCGTTTGTGTTTTACAACATGTTGCCTGACTTCTTTGCCGCTCGTTTGCTGCCATTAAAATTGGCCGGTTAAGTGCTGGTGTGTTTTTTTCTGTATTTGCTGTTGTTGTAGCTGATATTGCTAAATGGTTGTGAGTGGATTCGTTTAAGCACCAATTTTATTGCACCAATGTTGCAGCAGCAGACCGTGTTGGCAGCCATCGATATATACATACATACATATATACATATATGTTGCACGTTGCAAGTGCAGCAAGCCATATCAGTACAAGAGGTGAAAATGTGCAATGGGAGACAGGATGATTGTAATACGTATAATATGAAAAGGGAACGAATTACTCACTAGAACTCACCGCAGATCCAATCAGATCGTTGCAACGTAGATTTAGGAGTTTCTTACAGTACTACACTACAGTAACAGGTAACAGCAGAAGGTGGAGCATGTCTGAATATGTTTGTATGTAAGTATGTACAGACTTATTTATGTAAACGAATTTGACGTCCATATTTTAATATTTTCCTCACTTCAACCAATTTAATATAATTAAAATGTTTTTGTAAATACATATTCCCTGTACCACAATTATAGAAAATAAAATGGAAATTAAATTTTAATTTTTATTTAATATATCTTTCTTTTGTTTCTTTAATGTTTATATTTTTTTATAAAAGTCTAGCACATTACCATAACCAGCCCCACATAAATCCACATTTCAAACATCGTACAAAAGTTCAACAAGTTAGACCGACGTCGAGCCCAGAAAAACGGCATTACGGAGTGGCAAAACAAGTGGAATAGTATAACTAAAGGTCGTTTGACCCATCGCTCTATACCAAATCTGATATCTTGGCATAACAGAACGCATGACGAAGTAGATTATTATCTGAGTCAGCGCCTAAGCGGTCATGGGCGTTTTAAGGCATACCTATTTAAATTCAAATATGAGCACGACCCCTACTGCGACTACTGCGGAAGTGGCGTGAATGAAACGTCCACCACATATTCTTTGAGTGCCTTTGATTCAATCGGCAAATGAACCAAGTGGAATTAGCCGTTGGAGCCGTTGCAGTGCCTGCTCAATGTATTACCAGCGACAAAAAAGCAGCAATAAGGCAAGCCATAATTTTAAGGTATTTGTACTTAATTTTCATAAAAGCGAAAATAATAAGTTGTATTTCTAGCTAAGAGATAAATAAATAGTTAAAAACAAAGGTCTTTCTCTTTAAACAAGACGTGGCAGAGCCTAATAGATGTAGCACAGGACTGAGTACAACCGACTGGAACAAACGTGCGAGCCTAGTGTTCAAACCGCCTCACGAAGAAATACTTCACGGAGGTACGGCGGGTGGTCCGGTACCTGGATAGTAGGAGATTTAAGGTCTATCCGCACACATCATTCACGTCACAGTTCCGTCACGGCTCCGAACCATCACCGTCACCGTTAAGTCTTCGTCTAAATAGCAGTTGTATATCCGTCACGAATTTTTGGCAGCATTCCAGTCATTTTTTCTAGCAAATGGGTCCTGTGTAGTGTACCTTGACAGATTGATATTTATTATTCATTACACGTCAAAAAATTCCACAAACTGACCTAAGATAAGATTCACAATGTTTTTGAGAACAAATATTTTTCTGTAATTTTTAATAAATCCATTGTTCACTCTTATTATATTAAAGTTTCCAACTTTGTACAGTTTTCACAAACAAATCTCAAATTTAAAAAAAAATCAAAATATCCAATTTTTTAATCAGAGTTTCTAACAATTTTTCGCTCTTTCGCAATTTTTTCCATATAAAAAGTCTAGGCCATGTGGTATAAAAATGAATAGGCTGCAAAACTGCGTTCCAAGAATTGTTCTAAAAAGTCGGATTGAAGTTTCGACGAAGAGTTCTTAAAATTTGGACCTTTTTTTTAATTCTGCACAAATTTTGAAAGTGTAATAAGCTATAGTTTGATTAAAAATTATCGAAGAATATTTATCATAAAAAGAGTTGGGAATATTGTAAAATAAATTTGTGAGTGGAGTTTTTTGACGCCCAGTCTTGTGTCGGAAAAATAAATAGGGTTGCGACATTTTAACAAGTTCATTTTATAAAACAAACATATAAATACTTAAGTCATAATTTCAAACTTTGTGCAAAAATTAGAAAAAATCTACCTAGATTACAAACTTTTTATTCAGAATTTATAGAAAAAAATTTTGGTATGCAGTTTTATAGGCTATTAAATTTTATTATAAAAAAGTACAAGTGTGTATGTAAGTGCGTAACACCGCAGCAAATAAAGAAAATACCAAAAATATGCGAAATTTTCCATTAAATTCACACTTACACTTTACAACCGCATCCAAAACTGTTTCCAAAAGTTCTAAATAAAATGTTGCAATTGTCAAGCCAATTAAATGCATTACTGGGCATATAAGCATCAGAGCTGTGTAATGATTGAATCAATAGAGTGTGCATCAACCTGTTCGTCTGAGTTTCTGGAAGTTCCCTTTTTTTCTCGGCGTAGAACACGAACAAGTACAACAAGTGAAATCAAATACATTTACAAAAATATCCTTGAGCAGATATGTATCTAAACTTGACGGTCGGTAGCCTAACGGAACTTGGTCGTGACGGCGCCGGCTCAGTGTGAATTGTCCTATTTTATTTTCAGGTAGCGATAGAATAGATCTGTGGCGTTCCGTGACTGATGAGTGCGGATAGACCGTTAGTTCGGGTTAATGTCCCACACTGACGGGTATAGGCTTCAGATGCATCCTCCTCGTAAAAAAAAGTTCAACCAACTTTAACAATTACCAAGAAGGATATATATCTACACACATAAAAATGGTATGCCATCCGTATGACCGCTATACCTAACCAAACGGTCAAACTGAGCTTCTCATATCGCTTAAAGAGAATCGCGCTGTCTGGAACTTTGTTGGGTTTCGAACGGCTCGTAGAGGTCTTTCCTAATTTTGACGGATCTGGTGATTTTGCACAGTCGAATTATTTTTTCGGAATTCCAGATTCACACATCGCGGCATAGCGACAACGTCTTTTCGTGCTGTGGAAAGCGGCATTCAAATCATAAAACTCATTTGGCGTTCGTAGGCTGCGAAAAAGTGTAGGTCCACCCATTTGTCTAACAATCTCAATGCAAACTGGAAGCTCGGCCAAACACTTAGCAATAGTGTAAGCGTCAAAATATTATCAATTCATTAACAGTGGACTTTCAGTCTTGGGCTAAAAGCATAGTGGAAGGTCATGCGTTCATCGGACCATATTCTGCATAAGAGTTGATGCATGTATCTCATCAACTCTTCGCCAGCGCAACTGAATAGCTCTGCTCTCTAGGTCGCCACGTTTGGATCTAAAATAATTTGTTTTGTTTCTCTAAAACTTTCGTAAGTCGCTTAAATTTTTTAGAGCATTTTCGAGCGTTTTCCCTATCTCGAGTTCGTTGCACTCACTTATTTCGGAATCCATTCTTCTATTACGGAATATATTTACGTTTCGCTTTCCTTTTCAGCCCTAAATTTTTCCCACACTATTCACGTAGCGCGTGATCATTTCTCGTCTTACCAACTATTTTCAATGTGGTTCCAATACTCGCATATATCGGGTTATCAAAAATAATTCTCATATGGCAGGTGTGACAGTGGAAAGCGAAGAGGCAACATCGTCTGTTTTGATGTCAGTTTTCGACGCCGAGCTGTCGCTATTTTGTTAATCGCACATTTTTTCCGCATAGATGCTGGCGGCATACGTACGACTTCTTCCCATTGGAAATGCCAAGTGAAGCCAAGTCCTTCTCCAGTTGGTCTTTCCATGGAACTGGGGCCCTCCTCCTGGGTATAATCCTCCTATTCATGTTAAGATCATTATTTCAATATGAATTTATCTTTACACTTTTGTATTATTATTTACTAAGCAAAAATAATCAAGTACCCCAAGAGAATGGATAAAACGATCTAAATTGTGCAAATCGAAGTGTTAATTTTCCACATACTCACATACATATGTACATATGTAAGTACATACGCCCTCTATAGTTGCTGTTTATAAGAGTCCTTTGGCAAAACACAAATCATTCGTATGCTCGTGACATGAACTTGCGCTCCTGTTTGCTTGTATGTAGACGTGTGTGTTTGTGTGTGTGGTATAAGCACTGTAGCGTCGGATTTACGTGATGACAACAGATGCAGATATGCGCTAATTAGTTTTTGGGCTGTTGAAAATTCACGTGAATTGCGGTCTGTGCGGTCCTCATTAGCGTCGCATTGCAGCTCCAACGTTTCCCCCTTGTAGTAAGCGCATGTCGTTGCGCAGCAAAGCTCTTTTAAAGAATAGGGGCCAGTAAACGTCAAATGGGGCACCCTTAGCAAATGCAAAGTGGTAGTTGCTGTCGCCGCTTGCCACTTGCCACTTGCAACACATCAATGCCCCAAGTGGAGCGACAGCAAAGTGCACGCGACAGCTGTTGTTGTTGTTGTCTTTGGTAGGTGGAATATCGTTCTTCTACAAACGATTTGTGAAATTTATATTTGCATTACTCTCCTTGGGCTTTCGTACTTCCTCTCTACTACATATTCTCCTTTTTATTTTATAACTTTTATAAATTTTAAGTACCAGCCGCGAGTGGATTTTCGATACGTGAAATTAATTCGCGACTCGCGCCATCGCATTAAATCGTCAAAATGCAATTTTCCGCTTACATTTAATTCACTTTGTAATTACAGAGATTTTCAATATAAGAATGAAATTACGAGTGTAATTCGGGGCAGAGGAAAGTATGTATGCATGTAAGTATGTGTGTAGATATGTATTGGCACATATGTATGATACAAATATGTATAAAAATTTTCTTCGCTTTAATTTCATGCGACATTGGTACATACATATGTAAATGCGATAATTGAGAAACTTTAAAAGTTCAAACTCCAAAAGTAATGTTTGTTTTAATATGTGCAGATAGTGGTTGGTGGCCTAGGGAAATATTGCATACTAGGGCGGGTCGAAAAACATAATATGTTTGATATGAAAATTGTATAGGTCTTAAAAGGTGCTATCTTAATCCCTTATTCTAGAAAAGAAATCCTGGTTCTCTGCGGTAATATCTTCAGTCTGCGGACTGAACTTGAAAATTTTAAAATACTTAAGAGTGGGAATACCAATTTTTCAAATTTGTACGTAACTTATTTCTTCTCATGAAATCATAAAAAATAAATTGGGAAAATTAAAAATAAGTAGCATCAATATTTTAATCAATTAATCTTATTTTCCTACTGCGCGTTAATTAGTAATTCAAGCTTTATTCTATAGTTTTATTATTGATTTTCTCTAACTCTCATGAGAACCAAGCTAAAAGTAATCGTTTGGTTATATGATTTTAAGACAAAATGCTTAGGAAAATATATTCCTTCTAGTGCCAATCAAATTATATAGTAGATAACATACATTTTTTTTTTACCGACTTCAAAAAAAGGAGAAGGTTATCAATTCGTCGAAATATTTTTTTTATTATGTTACCGCATAACTTTGGATAACGTTAACCAAATTCTATAATTTTTTTTTCGAAGGATAGGTGTTACCTACAGGTGGTTCCATACTAATTTGAAAGATAACCTTAAATTTGTATAAGAGTCGGTTGTGTTTTTTGCTTAAAAATTACTTTTTTGCTTAAAAACTACTTGTTTATTTATTTTTATCATGCACTTAATTCGAGCGAGCAAAGTAAAGAAAAAAAATATTTTATTTTATTTTCCTGTTACGCTGTTTCTGAAAAAAACTAAAATATTCACAAAAAAATAAAATAGGTTTAAAGAGCCCTACAAAGTGCCATTTTCATACAAATTTTCGATTATAAAGCAGTTAAAATCTCCTTTATTTTTATGAATTCGGGTGTTAACCTACAACTATTTTGACATTTTTCTCGAGTCAATTACAAACTGCGCAACGGGAATGCCCATACTGCTCATCGCGAATATCGACGATTGTTTCCAAAAAGACCTAGCCTAATACACGTACATTTGTGCAAACTCGTATAAGTCTAGCTAACCATGGTAAAAAGAGAGGTCCAAACGAACGAGATCACGCTTAGTCTCACCCGAAGAAGAGCAATCAGGTTTAGAAGTTTTTACTCAGATCCAACACTAGTGTCGGGGTTTTGCCAATCCACTTGCAATGTCCCCTTCGAGGGTGTAGCTAATTTAAAAAAGGGAAGTATTACATCCTTAGCTTTTCAGGGAATTGCATTTTGCATTTTCCTAGAGCTGTAAGAGAACATTTACATAGCCGATGTGTACCATGGATCTATCAATAAAACATATTTTACATATTCTGTGACCAGTTTCAAACAACCCTTTTTTATTATGGACTCCTCTACTATGTAGTAATTAAACTTTTTTCAAATTACGTTTATTTTTGTATTTAGTAGTGATTCATCAAGCCTTCCATGTTCAATAAGTAACTTTATAATTGGATACATAGGTCTTACTCATGGAATTCCCCATATTACTTCTAACTGCGTTCAACAATACATCACATAAAGTCAAGAAGTTTTTTAAATGATTTCAAGAAAGCGTTTCATAAAATTAAAGAGTTTTTTTAATGATCAATTCTCTACGAAATGTGATTTAAAAAAATCTCTACAAGAACTTTCGCATATAAGTAATAAGGAATCTATAGAATTTTCTCCGGTTTTTTGTATGTTTTACCCTTTAGCCTAAAAACTTTTCATATAGACAGTTTTCTTGTTTCTGTAGTTCATATTTTTCTCTGTGTACTATTTGTATTTGAAAGTGCTTATGTTTTTCTTTTAAATCACATAATTTGTAGTCTTGAATTTCCGCCATGGTTGGTTAGTTGAAGTGGTGAGTTCAGTAACTCCAATTAGCAACTAATACGTGCAGTTTTAAAACCACAACCCGCAATTTGACCTAAAAAAAGAGGCAAGCAGCAAAACAGCAGGAAAATGAGTATTACTCTTAGATACAGCCTGTAGAAACCAGGAACCAAAGAAGTCGCAGTGGGTTAACATCACTTATTCATTATATGCAGGCCTACCCTCTGATGCGCAGTCGCACAGGAGATGCTCTACGGATTCGTGTGCATCTATGAGTTAAAGTACGACTAGTATTGCGTCATTGGTACACATGGGCCCAATGTTCTTTAAAAATGGCAGTTAGTCGAGACAGATCCTTCCTGTGCAGTTTGACGATATCCGGTTTGCGCAGTAGGTGGTTCACAAACTCGTACAGGCCCTGACAGGACTATAAGTTCTTCGACTGGTGGTCCAACCAAATTTTTTCAGTACTAAGACGTACATGCGCTCCTTGATGTAGCTCAGAGATAAAATAACTCTCTTCTCCACTGAGATATCTAGGGACTAGCTGGTCCGAAATTTCAGTTGTCATCCTATGTTGCCACCTCTGCAGAGTCCGCAAAAAAATACGGAAGCATTTTTCGGAGGACTATCCGTCATCAAATTACAAATAAAAAAAGTTTTATTATACGGCAATTGAGAAGTGCATGTGCAAGATTGATCCGATCACTCGTTTGGACCGGTTTACGTCCAAATTCCCTATCGTGTGGTGTAGTCGAAATGTACTTGGAGGTGATACTTACAATGCTGCTTACAGGAGGCTGTTTTATCAAAAGTATTATGTGACTTTTTTAATCTGATGTCGGAGAAGATAATAAGAGCTGCAGAATTGAACCGCTCAGGAAAAATTTACTACAAGAGCATGCAATCGCTGGCTTATGCCGATGACATCGACCACATTGGTAACAAAAACCGCGAAGTCTGTTCTGCCTTCTCCAAGTTGGATAAGGAAGCCAAGTCGAATGGGTCTGGTGGTAAACGAGGACAGCGAATATCTCTGTTCAAGAAATGCATTCGCTCTGCACCTACGTCACTGTTGAAAGTTACAAGTGTGAAAAAGGAGACGACTTCGTTTATTTGGGAACCGCATTAACATTAATAATAATGTCAGCCTTGAAGCCAACAAGTGCTACTTTGGGCTGAGTAGGCAATTGAGAAGTAAAGTCCTCTCTCGGTAAAAATCTCTAGTATCAGTGTCTGTGCGGAGCCATGGACAATGAGAGCATATGATGAGGCGGCTCTTGGAGTTTTCGAGAAAAATATTCTGCGAAAGATTTGCGGACCTTTACGCGTTGGCGACGGAGAGCACCGTAGACGATGGAACGATGAGCGGTATGAGCTTTACAATGATATAGACATAGGACAGCGAATTAAAATTCAGCGGCTCCGCTGGCTTGGCCATGTCGTTCGAATGGACAGAAACGCTCCTGCTCATGAAAATATTCAACGCGGGCCGCGATGCTGGTATCAGAGGAAGAGGGAGGCCCCCTCTGCGTTGGAAAGACCAGGTGGAGAAGGACTTGGCTTCGCTTGGCATTTCCAATTGGCGTCAGTTAACACAGAAGAGAAATGACTGGCGTGCTGTGTTGTACTCGGCCAAAATCGCTTAAGCGGTTACAGCGCCAATAAAGAAGAAGAAAATAAAAAAAATAGATAATTAAAATTCTGATTTTGTGTTTTTTTTTTGGACCACCCTAATGTACATACAACATACTTGCATGCTAGTATATGCTACACATGTTTTTGAATGTGGCAAAAACGGCCATTATCCACGGTCTTTGGGACATACTGAACTACATTAAGGACCCAACAGAGACGGCGTTCTACAATTAGTGCGCGCAATCACCTGAGGGCACAACAAACAAGATTTCAATAAGCCACGCCAAATCAGCGCGATTGCAGCCAGCAGCAGCAGCAGCGGTTAACGCAACAGCGCTAAGGAGCAGCAACAATAATAAGCCGCAAGCGAAGTATGTTGCATTTGCTATAATAAATTATCATATTTAGTTTCTTCGCCGATGCTCGGTGTGTAAAACAAAGGGGTAAGCATACGCACATGCTTATGAACACATTTTGACCGCCAACAGCCAGCAATCCACAAGCTGAAGAGCCATGCCACAACCATCGATGGGGTTTAATGCCAAAGTACTTGCTTATTATGGATCGCGTTTTGAAGTCGCCTGGGCGACTAGTCCGTCGACTGACTGCTTGTTGCCGCTGCTGCAGCGCGGCGCGCAGTTGATTTTAATCAAATTCACAGCATTGTTTACCTGTCAGGCAGAACCGCGCGAGCAGCGATTATCGCAGGACTTGAACACGCTTATTGCTGTTGACGTTGTTGTTATATTGTTATATATGTATATAGTGTACTGCTTAGTTTTATTGCCGTTGTTGTTGTTGTTTTTGTTGCTATTATTCGTGTTGTTAATGTTATTACACTGTTGCTATTATTGTTGTGCCATATTTGCAATGGTTGCTGCGGCAATTGATGCCATTGTTGTTATTATTGTATTAGCCACAAATTCCAATCGCATTTCATAGTGGATACCGCATACAGCACCAAGAATTCAGCACATTAAAGTGCCCAACAAACCGTGGCTAAAACAACAGCATGGGCATGAGCACACGAGCACCTTCAAACAAGGAGGCTGGCTGGCAGCCAAGCAGGCGCAGCTGAAGGCAAAATCAACTGTTTTCTTCTACGCCTTTGCACATTTTTAACAGGGAAATCCACCTCCCTCATTTTTATAGCTTTTTATAGTATCTGATTTTTTTTTTTTTAACTACTGGACGTTGGTTGACTCTATGTATGTTGTATGCATGTACATATGTATGTGCATGTGTATATCTGTAGGTATTTATGTACGTGCGTATAGCCAAAATCTCATGAATCTCATTAAAAAGGGCAGCTATAAAGTTCTTGTAATAACAGCAAATTGAGTTCATCCCATTTTGGTGGCAAAAGCAACAAATCCAGCAGCATGAAACTTCTTCATACAGCAAGCAAGCATATATAAAAATGTATTGTATGTAGATACATATATGCATTTGTTGTTTTTATTGTACATTACTGGTTAAGCGTCTAAAAATGAAGTACTTGCTAATCGTCTCAAGACAGGGGCTGGTTCTTGCAGAGACGAAGCTGGATAACGAGCGTCCAGAATACTTGAGATATGGAGGGAACACTTCTCAACACTTTTTACTAGCGGCTCTTGTGGCACTTTTGAAGAAAAACAACCCTCAGTAATGTACAGGAACAGAGCTTACTTACCTCGACCAAGACCAAGTGAGAATAGTGCCGGCTCCAGAATTTTGGTTGGAGGGCGGCGATTGGGGTCAACTTGACCAATGAGGTTAAATTAACCAGGCAACTAACACGATTCACCGATTAGTGACCTGTCAAAGTTCGAGCTATGAGACCTAAAAGCATCCAACTTGCTTGAGCTCTCATTTACTTCTCATGCAAATATATACAGCCCGCGAAAAAATGATAGATTATTTCGAATATTTTACTAATCACAAAGTTTCATCGAAATTCCAAAATTTTTAATTCGAACGTCTTCGGTGATGGAGCAAAAATACCGCCGACGAATCACCCCAAAATCTTGCAAGTGACCGTTCGATAGAGCCTGATCTTCTTCTGCGCGCACGCCTGAGCCACTTGCAACAAACTTCGGCACAGGAACAAAGTCCGGAACAAAATAAGGTAGCCTTCATTACTAAAAATCGTAAGGATTTATTGTTATAAATTTTGCAGTGAAAGCTTTCTTTAAGATGGTTGAGAGTTGGCGGGTTCTGAATGAACACTCCTTCTCTGACCATCGCTATGTTTAGATATTATTGAACTTCTCTCCAACTACAGCTAACAGTACGTAAAACACATAAAAAACACAA
>NW_016161231.1:14786-18024 GCF_001687245.7 Rhagoletis zephyria
AAAACGAACCTCCCCCCCCCCCCACAGCACGTGAGAAGACACCTGCGCGCCAGATATCGAGCCGTACGTAGACCATTCGTTCGACACACCAAGATAGAGAGCGGCGCTCACACAGCGATGCGGTCACAACAAGCCTTAACACACGTAAAGACAACATCATACTAGGCGGTCGACAGCGCCCATAAATATAGAGGAAGCGGAACTGCCGAGGTAGACCAGATGCGCCCTAGCACGACTCCGTCCTGGGTGATGCCACCGACTCAACAACTACCTCTCTCGGCTGAACAGAGAAGTGGCAAACACCTGCCTCGCTTGTGGGCAAGGTCCTCACAACACCCAACATCTCTTCCAACCGTACAACCCTGACACCAGAAACACTCTGGACTGCGCCCAACGACGCCGCCCGCTTCCTCGGCAGCGTCAGAGGATAAAGATGATGACTCATGACAAAACCCTGGGGGTTGAGTACCTCTGCTGAAACAGCTATTCAGCGGGTGCTATAAAAAAATCAGTTTACATCCAAAATGTTCTCTCGATAAAAACGACACAAAATAAACTTTCTTCGTGATACGCCCTACTACACATTCATACATATTCCTACGAGACAAATCTGACGGAAAGTAATAAACACATACCAGTGAACCTACGCAAAAGCATGTAAGGAAAATCCTGTGTACTAGCGAGAAAGAAACAGCACATGTTAAAAGGAGATCACACCTACAGGAAAGTATCAGATTTTTCAAAATCGCCCTAGATAATACTCCAAGTCGGATACTCAGATGATTCATCGGAGATCAGTCAGTTGTCCCGTAGGGAAGTTTTTCTGCTCTCGGATGTATACTTTATAACGGTGGTGGGCCCGGGAAAAGTTCCTTCAAGCTTTGTATACATTTAGTATAGAAAGCTTGAAAGAGCTTTGGACGCGGGCAAGCTGATGCCCACCACCGATTTATCATGAAAAGACAGGAAATGAAATATTCAAACTCCTATTTTCCGTATGCTAAAGTGGCAACTCTCAGTTCCCATTTAGGTGTTTTTAGTCTGCGCTCACATCGATGGTCAATTTATAGTGCATGAAAAATGTTTGACAGTAAACTACCGGCGTATGTGAATAATTAGGTTGGCCTGTAGGTGTTGGCTGAAGGATTGCGGATTAAGGCCAAAAACATAGTGGAGCGGCGAGCGCAAAGAGCATCGAGCAAAGCTTCGATTTCAATCGCATATGTTTCAATGGGAGAGCGCATACCCTGCAAAAATCGTTGGACCATGTAGTCTATTTGAGGTAAATTGGAGTACTTACAAAAGTACTCGTGTCTCTGCGCCAGCTTATTGTTTGTTATCCGATCACTGCTCGTGTGTTAACGAAATGTGATTGAAGTTGAGCATTTGAAAGCACATTTGCATGTCTAGCTGTAGCTGAACGTGTAGAGATGCTCGCTGTTAGTTCTTAGCCCCCAGCATGTTCGGGTTCGAATGCCGTCAGAGGCAACATGTAATTTTTAATTTTTGTCTTGGTTTTTATTAATTTCGAAAAGGCATTTGAGAAGTGAAGAACAAAAGCGTGTTCAATCGAAAAAATATAACAACAATGCCATTGTTAATATGTTGGAGTAGTTTTGTGCTACTCTGATGTAATGCATGGATGGAGTATATGGTCCTGCCCCAGGACATCGCAATGTTAATTGGACCATATTTTTTATATGAATTGTGGCTAATTTTGGAGTACTCCTTGGTCCTTAGGAAGTACTCTTTACACGCATGCATGGAGTAGTCTCGATTTTTGCAGGGTAGTGAAGAGCAAATTGAAGCTTTGCTCGATGACAGCTCTTCGCTTCGCTCGCCGCTCCACTATGTTTTGGCCTTAGCAAGCCGGGAAGTCGTGGGTTCGTATCCCACTGCCAGGGAACGTTTTTTTACATCTATTTTTGTTCTTTTAAATATTATTTAAATTTTTGTTATTTAATTATAGTTGTTGTAGCCTTTTTAATTAAATTTAAACAATAAAAATTTGATAATAACGAAATAATTACATATATGAAATACCATAAACAAAGAAAAGATATTAAAACAAAATTTAATAAAATAAAATAAAATAATTTTTGTGTTAGATAAAATAAAAATAATTGTTTAGAATCGCTCGGAGTGGGGACCGAACCTGGGTGCTATTGCGTTTACTACTTCAACAACAAAATAAAACTTAGAACCTTATTTTTCCATTTTAAACCCGCGTTATCCTCATTTTAAAATTAAAATTCCGTTTTTGCCATAAAATGCATTTTAAGTTGACTATGATTACAATAAAACACAATTTTAATCGTTAAAACCTTCTTCTAACTTCTCTGTGACCACGGGCCCTAGTATGTAGGTTCTCCATTTGCCATAAAGTGGCAACACTTATCTCTCAGAGAAGCTGTCACCAACAGCGTACAATTGTACCAAATTTGCTAAGATTTTTGAAAAATTTTAAGATTTGAACCCTACTATGCTTTATTCTACTTTTACTACGCTTTTTATATTTCATTCAACATATGGGCAGCAACTACTTGTAAATCACTATAACTTCAAAAATTTGGTAAACATGTCATGGTTTCAAGGTCTAAATGTATACTCTTACTTAAAATTGTGCAAGCGACTGACCAAAAATATCTGCAACTACGTTTTACTACGTTTTTTCTGGTATTTTGCTACGCAATCGGATTCGTGAGCTGCCAACCCTGGTCACCAATTGCAACTTGTGTAATAAAAGAAGTGCATGTAGCAGAGAACGTCTATGAATGAGAAGGCGCATTTCCAGTGGACCGTTTTTGTTGCGCAAAAATTTTGGGGTGCAGTCGGCCAAATATACCACACGTCGACGAGTGCACCACTCGACCGACGGTGTCGGTAGAGAAGTGTCGGCTGCCACCATACCAAAAATTTTTCCGTCCCACCACACTTCGAGCAGATCAAAGCAAAATGAAAAAATAAGAACAAAATGGAAAGAGGAACAAAAATCTAATAAGCATAGGGCAGAGGGGGTGCTTGCGGAGGCAGGCGCGTGCTTGTGTCGGATCAAAACAAACTCTAAAATAAAAATGGTAGTCGGAACGACAAGTGTACAAAAGAAGCGGGGAAACGGGGAAAGGAGCGGGCTTTTGTACATTTGCTTGTTTGCCGAAAATATGATATTTGCGTGAAATCGATTTGCTGGTTGCAAATTCATTTTTGCAAACATGTATGAATTTTTCTGTTTCAGCTA
>NW_016161231.1:18922-32351 GCF_001687245.7 Rhagoletis zephyria
ATAAAAAGGTGTCAGAAAAAAGGCCTGAAAAAGGGAAGCACAAGCAGCAGTGAAAAAAATATTCTCCCATTATCGTATGCAGCGCTAGCATAGGTGTGTGCAAAATCAAGCAAAGACAAAAGAATAAACGTATTAGCAAAGAAAATTGTAAGCAACTAACTAAAAGTAATATAAAATTTTTTCCTTTTCCACGCACAAATACTTTCATACCTCGTCAGTCCAGCCCACCGCCCCCGTAGCAATTGTAGACGGGATGTCTGCGTTACTACAGGAATTAGAAATCTTTCAGCTGCGCCCGCTGATCACTAATTTTAGTTGCAAATTATCCACAGTGAGCGAGTACGATGTTCGCAAACAATTACTGTGTCTCGTCTCTGAAGAAAATGATATTGTGCTGCGCTACACAAGTGAAGGCGGACAGGAAGTGCTTAAATTGATTTCCTGGTTTCGACGCACCAATCGGGTAGTGCATGACGTTTGCTTTGATCCCTCCGGCACTTGGCTGTTGGTACTGTGTAAGTATACTTTACCGTTAAAAGGGTCAAATGACAAGTAATTTTTAGCAAAAAAAAACTTAAAAAAAATATTTATATATATATATATATATATATTTCATGATCCAATGATCGGATCTGAACCAGATTAGTATGGGACGTGGTCCAAAGTTATGCGGTAACATACATAAAAAAAAATTTCCGACGAACTGATAACCTCCTTTTTTGGAAGTCGGTTAAAAATATGCTTACCTGACTTGGAAGTGACCAAATCCGTGCTATGCATATTGCTGCGTAAATTATTTTAATACTTAGCTAACGGTCATAATTAAATTTATCCATGCCCTAAATTTATCAAAATCTGTAGATATTATTACTTATTAAGGTATGAAAATGTGATTTGTGGGTGGGGTTTGTTGTGTCAGCTGGGGGTGTTCAACCGCGCATGGTTATGCCGATGAGTATGTGTGCCTCGGTGCGGGGCTTTAAGTGCCGTGATTAAAGCTGCAAAGCTATGTGATTTAAACGATAGCTTCGCTTGGACATTTACCCTCCTAAAAGATATTCCATCGGTTTTTTATGCTATTGATTTTCGTTTTTTTTGTTTTGCTTGCGCTACATGTTTGTTTATCAATTGATTTTTGCGGCCACCGCTTGCGCTTTCTACGCATAGGTGTTAGGGTACGTTGAACTGTGAAANTCCTAAAAGATATTCCATCGGTTTTTTATGCTATTGATTTTCGTTTTTTTGTTTAGCTTGCGCTACATGTTTGTTTATCAATTGATTTTTGCGGCGACCGCTACGCTTTCTACGCATAGGTGTTAGGGTACGTTGAACTGTGAAAGTAACATGGTAGCAAAAGAAGTGGGGTGCAGTATATGTCAATACTTTGATAAATGCAAAAGACCTACGGCCTCGTCTTTGTTTTGCGTGTGCCGTCAACGTCAGTGTCTCTGTACGCTATCACGCCATCATTGTCGCTCTAGACAGCTTGTCGCTGTAAATTGAGTTTACACAATTTGTATAACCTGAATTATCGAATGCATTTTTCTTTCGTACATACATATGTATTAGATCAAAAAGTTCTGGCACGTATTGGTTGTTTATAAAGGAAACTTAAATTGTTTTATTGAGACCCAATTTTAATCAGTCTTCAATTTGTAAATAAGTTGTCAAATTGTAAATAAATTGTAAATACTTCATAAATACTTATATGAATTACCATATTCGGGGGTTCTATAACATGATGTTCCTAATGTTTTTCCTAAACTACACATAAACCTAACTTTTAATCAAACCTCTAAAATATATTTTTATATTAACACTTTATAATATTAATTTCAAATTGCAAGGCTTCGATAACACACTGCACATTGTGCCTGCACTCGCTGTGGTTGACAAAACATTCATGGAGCCAACGAATTCAGCGCATCCGCCGCAGCAGCCATACAGCACAACACAAATTACCTCATACATTATCCCATTTGTTGGACCACACGAGTGTCCTAATTCAAAAAAGTGCCCTAACCAGGCCACATTCAATGAGAAAACAGTAAAACCGCAATCTCCATCACCACCCGTAATGCCTACGGATAGCGACGAGCAGGGAAAAAGCCTTGCAGTGGCTGTGCAGCCAGCAGAGGGCGAAAAACTTTCAGATTCACGGGAAAGTATCGTACAGGCGTCACAATTACTCGTTGAAGTTGAGGTGAATATCGCACCTAAACTGCCAGTCGATGCGAATCTCGAAGCTTATAGCCATGATGTGCCCGCTAGCATGCTTGCGCCCAGCGCACCACCTAATGTCAGTGAAGATAAGACGGGTAATGCACAAGTCATGGCTACTTCCTTTATGGCATCGGTAACTTGTCCATATCCACTGGCGGTTGTATGGTGGCAAACTATTGATGGCGTAAATCGCGCTGTTATTGGCTATTCGGACGGTTCCATATGTTTTGTTGGTTTGAGTCCCAATTGTCCTTTTGTCGCGAGTACCGCAATCGAAACGGGGTCCATAGTAAAGCTGCTTATTTGCAAAGACAGCACTTTCGAGAGTGTTATGTTACTGGTAAGTTTAAAATAAAGAACTTTATTCTATGTAACCACTAACAAATTCTCGCTAATGCAATGAACATTCACAGATTACTTCCTCTCTGAAGCAGCAATTTAAGTTGCTACTGGAACAAAAGGCCATTAAATACATCTATCCCGGCGAGCTGTCACCCAGCACCGTGCACGGCCGGGACAGTGATTGGCAAATCGTTATGCCACTAAAAACGCAAAGTAACTGCTCTGATCCGGCATCGGACAACAGCCAGTTGGATGAAGATGTATTTCTAAAAAACGATGAAGTTCCGAGCACATCAAATGGTGTCCAACTGCGACGTTCGGGCTTGATTTCTGGTGCTCATATGCAAATGCCGAAGACAGCAGTTCCACCACCGCCACCACCTTACACAGTGGCTATAAATCGGCACTTAGACACGGCAACCACAACAAGCATATCTGCATTAGGTGGAAACAATGCGGGTACGACGAATAGCAGCACCAGCATTTCCTCTACTACAGCCATTGGCAATGGAAACTCTGCGACGGGTGTACGTTTCACACAACAACAGCTGCCTGAATTGGACGATGTGAATGCGCGTGCTGGCATTTTGCCAGCGGCACGTGCGCGTCTAGCCTCTTTGAAGAGCCTAGGCACAAAAAAGCTTAATGCCATCAAAATGCGTCTTTCCGATAATCGGCAAAAACTTGAAGACTGTAAGTAAATTAATTACTGGTTCGCATAATATTTATCGCATAAAACATTAAAAAAATAATAATTTGGAAAAATTAATTCGTATAAATTTTTCTAACTACTGTATTTTCTAAAACTATAATTTGCTTTTTATAAAACNATCGCATAAAACATTAAAAAAATAATAATTTGGAAAAATTAATTCGTATACATTTTTCTAACTACTGTATTTTCTAAAACTATAATTTGCTTTTTATAAAAACTTTTCCTTTTTAATTTCTCAGTTATAAAATGTATTGTAATTTTGTTAAATAGATTGCGTGAGAAACGCGGTGAGTTTAGCCAACGTTTATGCCACAACACATGAGTTGTTGCCATGCTTACAATCATTTTCGCCGAACAGTTAGTGAAATCAGACATTCAAAACTCGTGTTTCAATACTCACTTAGCGCGAACTCTTAATTCACCTGCGATTTTGCGTTCTCTGTACAAATATGTCCTCCAAACATTTGTTTCATCTCCCAAGTTTCGTTACATTACAATTAGAAATTGATGTTGTTTACGAATTTAATTGGCGGCCATGCATTTCTAATCGTTTTTGTCTTTCGTTGCAGACATGCCTGAAAATACTCTTGGCAATTTCGCTATTATGGATTCACCATCACTCACACCCGAAGTGCTTAACAACTCCAGTGGTTCCTTTTACACCATACAGAATCTGCGAAGCACCTATCTGCTAAGCGCGCTGCACAGTCACACAAACAGTCTGACTGTTCATAGCATTGATATTAGTTTGAAGCCACTGTTTTTATATAAAATCCCGAAGAATTGTTTCGATATACTAATAAGCTCAAATTTGCTCTACACTATTCAATATGTTGATATAAATGCCCATAATCCAAAGGAAACCATATCTCAGAACATCGAAAAGAATACAGAAAAGGAGAATCGCGACACAGATGTTGAAAAAGAAGATAACTATGCCGAGAAAGTGGCCAATGTGAGCGACGTGAGTGAAGATTTTGACTCGCTGCTTGCTGGCATGAATATAGCAGCCTCATATAGTGCAGATACTAGTGCGACCACAAGTGGGCCATCCAGCAGCGACAGTTTGTCGCCGAGCAATGCAGTGAATGCGGTAGGAGTGATCAGCAGTGCAATGGCTTCATTGCGTACTGGCGATGAGGATGTGAGTATTTAAATATGAAATATAAATTGTTAAAACGTTTAGAATTTTCCTTAATTTAGCGATTCAACACCTCCTCCCAGTTGACTGTTTTTCGCTTTGAAAATGAAACTGTGCTTAATCTCTATCAAATGGCGACCTATCATACTAGCGATCTAAGTGAAGTCATATCAAAGGAGGATAAAGCTAAAGCATTTGATTTCAAGGACATCCGCTCACCCATGGATTACGTGCAGTTCTATGAGAACGCAGATGTCAAAGAGGAGTACTCATTGCGTCAAATGGAAATTATGAAGCATGAATTTCCAAAAATCAACTATGATCCCTGCTATGTGGTCACCAACAAAAATGTTTACTACATAGAATTAAAGTGAATTTTTGTATTTTTTTTATTAAATTTGTAAATTTCTCCAAATCTTGNTCAACTATGATCCCTGCTATGTGGTCACCAACAAAAATGTTTACTACATACAATTAAAGTGAATTTTTGTATTTTTTTTATTAAATTTGTAAATTTCTCCAAATCTTTGATTCATTCCAGAAAAGAGCCGTTTGCCATCTTCCTGGACTCTGCTTTAGCCGGTGAATGGACACAATGTCGTGAATTCTGCAACACCTTTGATCTCGCTTACGAAGCGTGCGTAGAATTTGCGGGTGATTATCTACTGCGTCGCAAGAAGGTCACACAAGCGCTCGTCACCTATAATTCAGCACGAATTAAACCCATCCGTACAGCTCTCAAGTTAGCCATGTTCGGACAAACATGTGCACTAATGCATCTCTGTGCTATGGCGCTGAAAACGACATATCTGCTCAAGTCGAAATATTTTTGCAGTCCCATAATAAAAACGGTGCTTAAAGATATTACATATCGCCATTCGGAGGATGTGCGCTCCGTACTGCCATTCTCGAAAAGCACAAATCTCTTAAATGTGGTGAATGAGGGGCAATCAGCGGGTGATTACACATATGGAGTGGATGATTCGCTTAGTAATTTACAAATGTCACCATCATCACAATTTCATTTGGCCAATTTATTGTTAATAACACTGGCGGAACGCGCCGTGAATGATAAAAATTACTTACCACTATGGTAAGTATACGACTGTCATATGATTGGTACATTTTGTGAAATTAAAAAAAATTAAAAACAGGAATTTCTTGGTAACCAACACAAAATACCACACGAATATGACGAGCATTGTACTTTGTCAAAGCGGGCTCTTCTCTTCTGCGCTTATTTTGGCGAAGACGCGAGGCGTTTGTATAGACACATTTCTGGCGTTGACCAGCGTTGTTGGACAGGAGTTCGGTAAATATCGTAAAGACTGTTTACAAGAAAGGAATAATAACTGTTTTACGTTAGGCTGGTATACAGAGATGAATGTGTGCTTGTATAATTTGAGTGAACTAATGTTCGCTGAAACAATCACCTATTTGCCGCAGGTGGCCGTGGACTATTTTGGTTTTATTCAAGAGAAACTTCCGAATATACGACATTGTGTACTTAAGGTGGGTGCTTATTTTCATTAGAAATTATAGCAAAACATATTTTTAAATATTTCTGCTTCAGCGCTTAGAACAACAACTCAACCCTTTTTCTGCCGTACTTCGTCCAGTGGTTTCGCACACTTCCTCCGGTCACTTAGAGCTCAATATAAATGACAATAAAACATTTTTATTTGATTTTTGTAAAAATCTAATTGAGACATATTTAGCAGTTCTCATATACATGGAATCTCAACGTTCAAAGAGCGAGCACATAATCAACGCTTTATCTACATTTCGTATAACATACGAGGACAATCAGGTAGGCATGCTGGCAGTTTGATATTAATACTTCTATAAATAAAATACTAATATTTATCTTTCCTGACGACCATTATATGTTTTCACAGTTTGCAATCGAAACGTCTCGTTTCAAACCTATCTCAGCTGGTTGTGCACATTGCGCTTGCGTTGTGGATGGTGTTGCTTACTTTTGGGGTTCGAATGGAGTGCCTTGCAATTATAGCGTTAACAAGTCTTCCGGTATGTCGTAATTTTAAATACATAAGTAANTGCCTTGCAATTATAGCGTTAACAAGTCTTCCGGTATGTCGTAATTTTAATTTCTTTCTTTAACAACTTTCTTTAATTCCTTCTTTAACAACAAATACTTTGCATTTAGATCCTCCAGAGCCACCACATGCAGTTAAAAGTTTAGATTTGCTGTCACAATTGAATTTGGAAGTTCATACAGTGAAATGTGGACGGCAGCATACTTTAGTATTAACGAACAATGGGGTGCGTATGGTTTTTTATACAATTTCGTATACCTATAATTCTCATTGCATATAATTCTGATTTAACATTTCTCTGAAATATAGTTGTATGCCTTTGGCAACAATAATCTTCTGCAATTGGGCACTGGACGCGATATGCAAGTGTCATTACAACCAATGCTTGTGCGCGCTTTCGATGGTAAAAATATAACAATCATAGAAGCGGGACAATATCACAATGCTGCTGTTGCTGACGGAGTGTTATATACCTGGGGGTAAGTGAATGGGCGCAGTAGAGCAACGTATCTAAGTGATAAATTCAAAATTGCCTTTCTTTCTTAACTAGTTGGGGCATATATGGGCAACTAGGTCATGGGAACTGCGAGAGTGTGCCTGAACCGAAAGTAGTTTCATTCTTCAAATCAAAGGTGAGCCTTGGAAATACGAGTTTATTAAAAACTTACTAAATTTTTCACGTTTTAGAAAATACTCCAAGTATCCCTGGGCCACGCGCACAGCTTGGTTCTCTGTCAGGCAACAAACAACCCAAATGCCACCGATTTATTTGTGTTTGGCTCTAACCATTTTGGCNAGTAGTTTCATTCTTCAAATCAAAGGTGAGCCTTGGAAATACGAGTTTATATAAACTTACTAAATTTTTCACGTTTTAGAAAATACTCCAAGTATCCCTGGGCCATGCGCACAGCTTGGTTCTCTGTCAGACAACAAACAACCCAAATGCCACCGATTTATTTGTGTTTGGCTCTAACCATTTTGGACAATTGGGTGTTGGTACAGGTTTGTCAAATGTCGAAGAAGGCAGCAACATTTCCGCCGACGATGGAATGCATTGCACTAGTCAAGTGAAGAGTTTGGTGCCACTGAAGCTATTCGTGTGCGCCGAAAGAATAAGACTGATACATACCAAATTTTTTTCTAACGTAAGCATGCTTCTTGTGTTAATTTTTTATTTTTTCATACGCTTTATGGATCTCCCCACCAACTAATCGTAGTTAGCTGTCGATGAAAACGGGCACATGTACACGTGGGGCTCATCGCCACAGGCGCTACGTTTGGCGAATCAGATAAAACGACGTGCGAATGCTAAACAAAAAATGGAAGAGCATCAACGGCGTGAAATGAGCAAACGTTTCGAAGCTACATTAGCCAGTGACACCACAAGCACGCCTTGCGTTTCATCAACGTCCAAAAGCGCTTATGAGGAAGCACCCAAGTCGATGGCCAATGAAATTGTTTCTAGCATACTTACAGATGTTATTGACAAAACCGCAGCACCGACCGTTCTTGAAGCCACGACCGAAATCGCTCCAGTAACAAGTATGGTTGCTCCGAATACAAGCAAAGACCTAGAGCTCGATGAAGTTTTGGCATCAAGTGTTATTGCTGTGCAAGAAGATGACGAACTGAAAGAGGAGGGCATGAAAGAAATCATAGTTAAAGAAATTGCTGCAGCCGGCACTGAGATCACCATACAGTTAGTAAACGATGTTGTTGAGGAATTGGTCGAAAAAGTTAAGCCGATGGTTGCACAACCGCTAAAGCCTTTGAAGCCTATTTCGCAGGAAGTTGACGGAGCTTCAGCAAATGCGGCAGACAACCAACAGCAGAAGTCAGGGGCTGCGACGGTGAATGCATCAGCTGCTGACGTCGATCCTTGCGAACATATGACACCACATTTGGTGGACACAACCGAAGTGGCAGGGCAAATATTACAGGTATGTTAAGATTTATGTACTTCCAGTTTAGTACATGCAATTTGGTTTTATTTACTTTATCGATTTAAGATATAGTTTGTGAAGACTTAACGTACTTAAATGGAAAATAAAATGTATGGGCAAACATGTGAAAACAATTTTTTCAACACGTAACTTAGCTTTGCTATTTCTTTTCTCCACAGATCTCAAGCGGACTCTTCCACTTCGCCTTGATCTCATCCACTTGCACTTTGTACACTTGGGGCAAAAATTTAGAACACCAGCTGGGCACAGGCGATAAGGAGCGCCGTGCAGTCAGCAAGCCCTCGCCAGTGGACTGCGTCGATCGTCCGATGTACGTTGATTGCGGCGCTGATTTTACGCTCGTCATGACCACGGAATACATGGTTAAGGCGTTCGGTGGCAATTCAAACGGACAGGTATATTCAGATATAGGTTATAACGCTACTTTTTTCTAGCAAATTATTTATTCACAGTGCGGTCGCGATCTGGGTCCCTCCATCGATAAAATGAAACAGCGTGTTGTTTGTTTGCCCACCACCAAGCGGCTAATGCGTTTCGAAAGTCAATGTGTAGACATGCCTGTCGAAATAAATTTGCCACGCCCACGCATACGTTTGGAATCAGATCCTGTACGCTATTTGAAAAGTATACCTAAATATCAACCCCAGTTCATGCAAGAGGCTGGCATAAGTTTCGATGATGCGGCTAACTTTGAGCGTCCATCGCCTTCGAATCAGTATAAGTCCACTACTCAGGCTGATAGTAGTGAGAATGTAGTTACCGGTCAAGACTCCGATGAAATGATCTCAAGCCTAGAGAATTTAAGTAACAATGAACCGAACGATGGGTGTTCATTGAACTTTTCGTTGCTGCCTTCGTCAGGTGCGGCTGTTGTGGTGCCTGCGTCAGCAGTAACGGCAGAAGATGGCCAGCATAGTATCGCTGTGGATGATATAACCCCAGATGAACAGAGTTATGCGCGCCTACCCGTTACGGATAACTCGGACACAAGCTGTGCTGTGGCCGGCCAACAGAGTGTGGAACAATGTCCACTGGTAGCGGAAACAAAGGCAAACGACGAACGTACACCACAAGCCGGTGGTTCGCAAAGTACGCTCACTTCGAATGCGCCCGTCGAAGGTGAAGAAGACACTTTGGAGGAGGACGAGAGTTTACAGCAGCTGCGTCAGTATATACACTATTGCTTGTACGTGTTCCACGGGTTGTACAATCCCGACAAAATTAGTGATTTCTCGAAAGATCGCCTGGAGTATCGCGTACGTACACTTATGCTCAATTTCAAATTTGTGGATGCGTTTGTATTGTGCCTGCAAAATTGCAACAGCGCAAATAAAGCATTGAAAGTTTTCGCATACTTCTCCAAGGACACGGGACTCGTGCCGCTGCGACGACAAGATGTGAAGTACTTAATTTACTATTTGATGAGACACTTTATGGCGCAAAAATTCGATATGCTTGAATGCGAACGTTTCTTTATGGGTGATCTTGAGTACTACTTGCTCGAATTATCGTATGTGCTGTTCTTTAACAACAACAATACCATGCTGGAGAGAAATTTAAATGAGAAATTCAAGAGCTATTTTGCGGACGAGGAAGCGCACCTAAATCAAAATCAAAACGATAATGAGCAGTCGCAACATAAATTGGAGGATACGGATGTGATATTCGATAGCCTAAGCGTTAAGTTCAAAACGATCGTTTGCCAGAGGCTGATGCAGCACTGCAACAATTAGTTGCTGGTGCTAAGCACCATTAGATTAACTTGTTTTTAATTTATTAATTCGTGATATGAGTTGTTTTTTAGTTCTTTCGGCGTTTTATATTGTATTTAAATTTACACCTAATTTATATATATTTGTGTTATAACGAGAAAATGTAATATACATATACATACATACATACATATTTATATTCATTTATACCTCATACATTATATGCGTTACTTATGTGTTTGAGTTGTATTTTTTTCTCTTTCCCTTGGTTTAATACTGACTTCGCCTAAAGTTAACGCGAAAAACGTACACAGTCCATAGATATGTTCTTTCGTCACTTTTCATCGGCCTTATATATCAAAATGATTAACGAACTCTCGTGTTCACTTATGGTGGGGGAAAAAAATCTTTTGAAATGTCTCTTCCATACTCCTCCGGAAAATGCTACTGAAAATATTGTAAATCTGCCTACGGAAAAAACTGATTGTTTCTAACTAAATACTGGAGTACGGGAAAAGGCATATAACGTTCCGGCGAGTTACTAACAAAAAGGCATTTTATGGTACAGTTACAGAAAAGAAATGGGATAGCGCTTGGATGCAAGGATTCAGTGCAACTATCCTTCTGTTTGTACAATAACAGATTTAATGTAGGTCCAGAGCCGGAATTACGACAAATTTAACCTAGGGAATTTTGGTTGCACATGCCATTTTCAGATAGTGGCACTCCACTACGAGTCATTTTAATAGCCCACTGCATACCAGCTGTTTTTTTGTTTTAATCTAGATAAAGATAAAGATCTAGATCGTTCCAGTACTATTGGCCCGACTGTCGANAGATTTATCCTAGGGAATTTTGGTTGCACATGCCATTTTCAGATAGTGGCACTCCACTACGAGTCATTTTAATAGCCTACTGCATACCAGCTGTTTTTTTGTTTTAATCTAGATAAAGATAAAGATCTAGATCGTTCCAGTACTATTGGCCCGACTGTCGGGGAACGCAATGCCCAAGGTCGTGGTTCAGCCCCTCAAGTCGATTTAGAAATGAAGATCCATTGAGAGATCAACGCGAATCCGAATATATACCTGGGTCAGTCCGATTCCGTAGACCCGACTATCGTGGGAGCCAAACTGGTATCGCGATCAATTTTCATAAATGAAAATTTTGATTTAGCCCGGGATTACTTCAGTACGAGAGTTTAATTTCTAAAGTTGTCATTTTTATTTTTTCAATCTTCATTCACTTAAAATGAAAATATTAACTTTAATTTGCTTAGCCGCCAATACCAAGTCGATAGCAGTCAGTCAACGAAAACGACAACCACCTACATATTACGATTTTTAAAAGTTTACATATATTTTCTTTAAATTATTTTGACCACAAAAGAATCCAAAGATTGAGTAGATAAATGACCAATTAGTTTTTGAAACACATAGTTCAATACATACATATAAAATTACCACAAATAAAACGAAGATAAATACTCGATAAAGGCCTCTTAAAATTGTAAGTTATCATAGTTTTTAAATTCGCTTTTATTAGCGAATTGTCCTTTACACTTTGTACACTTAGCACAGTTTAAATTATATTTATGTGACAACCGAAAAACGTTATAAGGATAAAGTAATCATCTAAAATTTAGTATAAAAAATAATTATTGCTTTTGTGAGCTTTTCATAAATAAATAAGCTAAATAAAATTTTGTTGCTAATATTTTTGCAAACTGGAACTGCTTTAAACTTTTACTAATTCAATAATTTTGATAAATAGCTGAATATATAAAAAAATTAAATTTAAACAATAATACATAGGAAATCAGTAATTACATGCACACACGTAATCACATAAATGTGCTTATTTTGTACGTTTGTTAGCTTGTGATCTTAAAATTTGTTCAGTTATCTTACTCTTATAGTAAAAATAAACGCCTGCGATTGCAAAAACACTATATTATCTTAGCAAAGATATATCCATACATGCAATTATACAAGTATACATACCAGTGAACATTATAAATATATTAATTAATGTAATAGATTATGAATGACACAAAAAATTTTTTCCAAAATAAATATTAAAAAAGCATAATAATTGATACATTTTTAGTTCTACTTATGCTGATGAACTAAAATATTCGAACGAAATTCCCAACATCACAAAAAAAAAGATTAGAGGTTTTTTTGCCTTCCTTTTATTATCTCGGGATGTAACTATGTAATATTGATGCGCCTAAAAGATGCAGCGATTTTTATTCTTAAGTTACATACCTGATGACAGTACGAATGACAATTATAATAGGGAGGTTTTAGTTTTTTAAACTATAATTTTATTATTTTGCCAGATGCTTATTCCTGCATATATGTATTAACATATAAACATGAGTAACAAATGAAGTTACCGTAAATACTACGCGAAGTTGCTTACTTAAAAACAAATTATTTGTATACATATAACAAAGTTTTTCAAAAAATATTCGATAATGCGTCCTACACATCCAAAATATTGCTGCTTTCCCCAAGACCCATTACCCAGCTTATTTACAACTTCAACTTTATGTTTTCCGTAGTCCAACGCTTTGTTTGTAAACTTTTTAGCGCCTTTTCACAGTAAATTTGCTCTTCTGATCGCTGCGGTAATGTGTCCTTAAGTTGGGTTAACTGATTTACATCCTTCATGCCCGTCAGGGCATCAATTACCGCACGCACACACTTAACGCGCTGGGCAAGCTCTAATTTCTCTGTTGCGTTGCTCATTTTTGTTAAAAACATATACAATACGCTTGTGGGTGCTTGCAGTGAGTAAAGTCGTAAAATCGCCAGTTCCAATGAAAAACTTATATGAAATTGTTTTGTCTTCATAGGATTCCAAGCGGGAATACGTTCGAATACACTTTCCAGATCAGCGTAGGCTTGTGCATTGGCACGCTCATTCAAGGCAGTCCATTCCAATTGAGCCGGTGAAATTTGTAGATCCGCACTTAGCCGAAACGGTGATACGGTACGAGTCATATCCTGTTCTTTCCAGTTGTTGTGATTGCGGCAACATTGGTAAAGTACTTCAATAGGCGTGGAGTGCATATCTACTAGATTATCAAGCACATTGCGTTCTTTCTCTACAAACTCCACCAATTTCAATGCTGCTTGAAATTGTTGTAAATATACACTGACCACATTCTTATCACCACTGTACTGGTCGAGTAGCTGTTGCAACTTCCTTTTTCGGTGCACCAGATCTTTGCAAGACATTGCCGCTTTGAATTGTAGGAGCGC
>NW_016161231.1:32376-53862 GCF_001687245.7 Rhagoletis zephyria
TGAACCGAACGATGGGTGTTCATTGAACTTTTCGTTGCTGCCTTCGTCAGGTGCGGCTGGTGTGGTGCCTGCGTCAGCAGTAACGGCAGAAGATGGCCAGCATAGTATCGCTGTGGATGATATAACCCCAGATGAACAGAGTTATGCGCGCCTACCCGTTACGGATAACTCGGACACAAGCTGTGCTGTGGCCGGCCAACAGAGTGTGGAACAATGTCCACTGGTAGCGGAAACAAAGGCAAACGACGAACGTACACCACAAGCCGGTGGTTCGCAAAGTACGCTCACTTCGAATGCGCCCGTCGAAGGTGAAGAAGACACTTTGGAGGAGGACGAGAGTTTACAGCAGCTGCGTCAGTATATACACTATTGCTTGTACGTGTTCCACGGGTTGTACAATCCCGACAAAATTAGTGATTTCTCGAAAGATCGCCTGGAGTATCGCGTACGTACACTTATGCTCAATTTCAAATTTGCGGATGCGTTTGTATTGTGCCTGCAAAATTGCAACAGCGCAAATAAAGCATTGAAAGTTTTCGCATACTTCTCCAAGGACACGGGACTCGTGCCGCTGCGACGACAAGATGTGAAGTACTTAATTTACTATTTGATGAGACACTTTATGGCGCAAAAATTCGATATGCTTGAATGCGAACGTTTCTTTATGGGTGATCTTGAGTACTACTTGCTCGAATTATCGTATGTGCTGTTCTTTAACAACAACAATACCATGCTGGAGAGAAATTTAAATGAGAAATTCAAGAGCTATTTTGCGGACGAGGAAGCGCACCTAAATCAAAATCAAAACGATAATGAGCAGTCGCAACATAAATTGGAGGATACGGATGTGATATTCGATAGCCTAAGCGTTAAGTTCAAAACGATCGTTTGCCAGAGGCTGATGCAGCACTGCAACAATTAGTTGCTGGTGCTAAGCACCATTAGATTAACTTGTTTTTAATTTATTAATTCGTGATATGAGTTGTTTTTTAGTTCTTTCGGCGTTTTATATTGTATTTAAATTTACACCTAATTTATATATATTTGTGTTATAACGAGAAAATGTAATATACATATACATACATACATACATATTTATATTCATTTATACCTCATACATTATATGCGTTACTTATGTGTTTGAGTTGTATTTTTTTCTCTTTCCCTTGGTTTAATACTGACTTCGCCTAAAGTTAACGCGAAAAACGTACACAGTCCATAGATATGTTCTTTCGTCACTTTTCATCGGCCTTATATATCAAAATGATTAACGAACTCTCGTGTTCACTTATGGTGGGGGAAAAAAATCTTTTGAAATGTCTCTTCCATACTCCTCCGGAAAATGCTACTGAAAATATTGTAAATCTGCCTACGGAAAAAACTGATTGTTTCTAACTAAATACTGGAGTACGGGAAAAGGCATATAACGTTCCGGCGAGTTACTAACAAAAAGGCATTTTATGGTACAGTTACAGAAAAGAAATGGGATAGCGCTTGGATGCAAGGATTCAGTGCAACTATCCTTCTGTTTGTACAATAACAGATTTAATGTAGGTCCAGAGCCGGAATTACGACAAATTTAACCTAGGGAATTTTGGTTGCACATGCCATTTTCAGATAGTGGCACTCCACTACGAGTCATTTTAATAGCCCACTGCATACCAGCTGTTTTTTTGTTTTAATCTAGATAAAGATAAAGATCTAGATCGTTCCAGTACTATTGGCCCGACTGTCGAGGGAACGCAATGCCCAAGGTCGTGGTTCAGCCCCTCAAGTCGATTTAGAAATGAAGATCCATTGAGAGATCAACGCGAATCCGAATATATACCTGGGTCAGTCCGATTCCGTAGACCCGACTATCGTGGGAGCCAAACTGGTATCGCGATCAATTTTCATAAATGAAAATTTTGATTTAGCCCGGGATTACTTCAGTACGAGAGTTTAATTTCTAAAGTTGTCATTTTTATTTTTTCAATCTTCATTCACTTAAAATGAAAATATTAACTTTAATTTGCTTAGCCGCCAATACCAAGTCGATAGCAGTCAGTCAACGAAAACGACAACCACCTACATATTACGATTTTTAAAAGTTTACATATATTTTCTTTAAATTATTTTGACCACAAAAGAATCCAAAGATTGAGTAGATAAATGACCAATTAGTTTTTGAAACACATAGTTCAATACATACATATAAAATTACCACAAATAAAACGAAGATAAATACTCGATAAAGGCCTCTTAAAATTGTAAGTTATCATAGTTTTTAAATTCGCTTTTATTAGCGAATTGTCCTTTACACTTTGTACACTTAGCACAGTTTAAATTATATTTATGTGACAACCGAAAAACGTTATAAGGATAAAGTAATCATCTAAAATTTAGTATAAAAAATAATTATTGCTTTTGTGAGCTTTTCATAAATAAATAAGCTAAATAAAATTTTGTTGCTAATATTTTTGCAAACTGGAACTGCTTTAAACTTTTACTAATTCAATAATTTTGATAAATAGCTGAATATATAAAAAAATTAAATTTAAACAATAATACATAGGAAATCAGTAATTACATGCACACACGTAATCACATAAATGTGCTTATTTTGTACGTTTGTTAGCTTGTGATCTTAAAATTTGTTCAGTTATCTTACTCTTATAGTAAAAATAAACGCCTGCGATTGCAAAAACACTACATTATCTTAGCAAAGATATATCCATACATGCAATTATACAAGTATACATACCAGTGAACATTATAAATATATTAATTAATGTAATAGATTATGAATGACACAAAACAATTTTTTCCAAAATAAATATTAAAAAAGCATAATAATTGATACATTTTTAGTTCTACTTATGCTGATGAACTAAAATATTCGAACGAAATTCCCAACATCACAAAAAAAAAGATTAGAGGTTTTTTTGCCTTCCTTTTATTATCTCGGGATGTAACTATGTAATATTGATGCGCCTAAAAGATGCAGCGATTTTTATTCTTAAGTTACATACCTGATGACAGTACGAATGACAATTATAATAGGGAGGTTTTAGTTTTTTAAACTATAATTTTATTATTTTGCCAGATGCTTATTCCTGCATATATGTATTAACATATAAACATGAGTAACAAATGAAGTTACCGTAAATACTACGCGAAGTTGCTTACTTAAAAACAAATTATTTGTATACATATAACAAAGTTTTTCAAAAAATATTCGATAATGCGTCCTACACATCCAAAATATTGCTGCTTTCCCCAAGACCCATTACCCAGCTTATTTACAACTTCAACTTTATGTTTTCCGTAGTCCAACGCTTTGTTTGTAAACTTTTTAGCGCCTTTTCACAGTAAATTTGCTCTTCTGATCGCTGCGGTAATGTGTCCTTAAGTTGGGTTAACTGATTTACATCCTTCATGCCCGTCAGGGCATCAATTACCGCACGCACACACTTAACGCGCTGGGCAAGCTCTAATTTCTCTGTTGCGTTGCTCATTTTTGTTAAAAACATATACAATACGCTTGTGGGTGCTTGCAGTGAGTAAAGTCGTAAAATCGCCAGTTCCAATGAAAAACTTATATGAAATTGTTTTGTCTTCATAGGATTCCAAGCGGGAATACGTTCGAATACACTTTCCAGATCAGCGTAGGCTTGTGCATTGGCACGCTCATTCAAGGCAGTCCATTCCAATTGAGCCGGTGAAATTTGTAGATCCGCACTTAGCCGAAACGGTGATACGGTACGAGTCATATCCTGTTCTTTCCAGTTGTTGTGCTTGCGGCAACATTGGTAAAGTACTTCAATAGGCGTGGAGTGCATATCTACTAGATTATCAAGCACATTGCGTTCTTTCTCTACAAACTCCAACAATTTCAATGCTGCTTGAAATTGTTGTAAATATACACTGACCACATTCTTATCACCACTGTACTGGTCGAGTAGCTGTTGCAACTTCCTTTTTCGGTGCACCAGATCTTTGCAAGACATTGCCGCTTTGAATTGTAGGAGCGCCGCATCTTGGTGTTTGCCAAAGTGTTGTAAAACTTCTGCAGCTTCAGAACTTTGACGCTGCTGCAAGTAGCTTACATAGTATTGTAAAGCCTGCGGTCTTTGCTCGAGAATTTTGAGAAAGTTTAAACGATTTAACGTTTTTTTGAGGAATAATAGCACGCCAATGACCGCATCGCCACCTCCACACTTCAGCACTGCGTCGAGAAGTTGTTCTTTTTCGTGCAGCGATTTGAACACTTCCAACGGTGCATTCTTGCCAAGCAATAGTTTGTGTGCCGTTGCTTCGGCTGACGGATTGTAAAACGTAGTTTGAATTTGTCTACGTAGCAAACGTAACTCCTCTTCTGGCGCAACGCCTTTCGATACAATGCGGTCATCAAGGGTTTGCTCCTGCAGCAATTTCTTTAGTGTATCCTCTGATATCACAGACTTTATGGACAGGTTGAGAGCACTACCCGTGACACTGTTATCAAAGCTTGCCTCGGAGATAGTGTCGTAATCGTTGAGTATGTTGCTTACATTCATATTACTGCCAGAAGCAGATGCACATAATGAACTTTCATCGTCATCAAAGCTGAATCCTCTGCTAGCCGAACGATTCCAGTAACATTCGCTATCAAATTGGTCCATTTTTGCAAGAGTTGTCAGTTTTGTTTTTAAATAAGAAAAATCCTTTTTAAGATCAGCTGCAAGGCGCATCCATACAAGGCGGTGGCAACTGCATATAAGTAAAAGTCTCGTGTATTTTGTTATTGCTTTTTGGTACATCAGTATGTCAAATCGAAAGGAATAGGAGATAATTTTTTTAATTGATGCGCCTTGATCAGCTGTATTCTGACATTCAGTTGATTGTTTACGAATATATGAGTAAAAGGATAAAGAGATATCATCAGGGTTGCATTAGAGTTGAAAAAATATACGGGGTGTTCCAGAAGTGAATAGTGGGGCTTACGGCATCCAACCTCATTAGTATAAAAAATGATAAAAAATACGAAGGTAGAACCGCTGAGACAAATTTTTCAAATTCTTGACGTTTGCAAGCAATTTAATTTTAAACACAAACTCACACACACATTCTCATTTTCAATCTCAACAAACAACTTTGAACAATTCCTTTCTTTACTCTCAATTTTATATGATTTTAAAATGTTGGCAAACTTAAAAAAAAAATCATGGTGAAAATTTTCCAAAACGAATCCAGGCTTTGGAAAAAAGATATTGGCGAGTATAGAGGAGCTTTTTCAGATTCTAAACCTGAAGACCCCACCCTCCGGAGGCTTATAGTTTTTAAGTAATTTGCATTTAAAATTGCAAAAAATACCGAATTCAATATCACTTGTTATAATAAAAATTTTTTATAAAAAATTGGGCGATTTTTAAATAAGACTCTTAATTTTTTATCGAAGTATCGATTTAAAAATAAAAAGCGCCGCAGACGAAAATATTTAATAAAAAAATCGTGAGGTTTTTACTTAAAATTGCTCATTATTTATCGAAGTATCGACCAAAAAATGAAAAAAAAAACACTAAACGGAAACAATGAAAACATGCACATAATGTTGCGCGATATTTTATTAAAAATTGTAATTATTTATAGCGCGATTTATCGAAGTATCGATGTTATAATAAAACGCGCCGCGGCAGGGGAAGATTTTTAATAAAAAATCGCGTGATTTTTAATTAAAAATTTTCATTACTTAACGAAGTAAAATAAAAAGCGCCGCAGCATACGAATACGAAGTCTACTAATATTTTCAAATAAAAAATTATACTTTTCGTTCAACATTGATGACAAAAACTGAAAATGGGGTAAGTCCCCCCTACCCTAGAGGCACCAAAAAGATGTAAGCGAATTTTTTTTTTACTTTTTAATTTGGAGGCAGAAATGCATTTAGCTGCTCTAGGAACGGTTAGGGCTCAAATGTGAAAATTACGTGATTGACGGAAAATCTAACTCGCGCACGCTCACGCCATCCATGTTTCAGTCACGCAGGATCACGGAAGTTACTTGATTTTTCTCTCCAAACCACTCACGCTCAAGCGTGAAAAAGCGTGACACAACGTGTCACACATGTTTTTCCCTAGTAACTACAAACCACATCTTTTTCGTTTACCCTTTTTTTAATATAACGGTTCCGGTAAAGCTCGTACAAATATAAATACACATATACATATGTACACAGTGAAAACTTGTACTGTACTCCTGAAAAGTATGCTACTAAGGGGCAATTGTTCATAATGGGCACGTTCAGAAGGCGCAACAGCTCAGTAACTGTTTCGATTGCACCTTCTGAACGCGTTGCGCTCAACTTCTGCGCCTTCTGAACCTACCCAATGCTCATTTTTGATTACCTTAAAATTTTAATTGTAATCAAAAGAAGTTTTTTTTGAGTAAGTTTATTTGATTTTAGCTCACTTTATACAAAATTTTGCGTTTTTTTTTACATAAAATTGCTTAAGCTCAGTTATGTACCTACAAGTGTAGGTAAGAAATTTATTAACTCAACCAAATTATTTGTATGTACATATGTATGCATTAATGTATATTAATAAATAATAATTGCATTTATTTAATAAGGAGATTACTTAAATTACTTATTCGTAGCACAAATTACTAAAATATTTTTACATAATAAATATTTCTTGTCGCGTTTTTCTATTTACTTTTCGCATAATTACGATAATACAATGATCAAAATTATTGTTGTAGCACCTAAGCCCTATTTATGTATGTATTATATATTAGTTAAAATAAGTATTTTTCCAAACAACTTTGCACAACCGCTTACATATTTATATGTATATGTATGTATGTAGGTAGATACTCAAAGTTTCTACAGTCATGCGCTGCTATTCCTTGCTAATATCGTCATATTTCGTTAATTATTGATCTACATATGCGTGTATGTATGTACATACACTTACATATTTGTCTATTTATTAATTCTTTAACTCATAAATCATATACTTTTTCGAAAAATATTTTATGTACATACATATTATTTATGTAAGTATGTCTTTTGATTATATCACTTGCAATTTTTAGCGTAATTCTAATTGTCAACAATGACATGAGCCCCTGTGCGTGAGCCAAGCACATGTAAATACATGCATGCATGTATGTATTTATGTACGTACATACATATAAGCGGCATTTGTGAGCTACTAAGCTCATAAGCTATATACCTACTATATATTTAAACATAAACTTATTATTTGTCTGCATTTCGATTCAGCAATTTTTCTGAGCATATTCCCTTAATGCTACTTGAAGAAAAGCACCAATAATACCCGATAATACAAATTTCGATTTATCTATAATGCTTAAATAATGTTAGAACAAAAAAGTAATTGCTTACACTCTCAATAAGCTGCGCTTATATAGTTTAATTGAAGGGTTCCATGCTCGCGGTTTTCTAATTTCTGGTGTGTTGCTTTCGGCGCATTTTATCTTTTAAAGAATTGCTGCGTGAATGCTACATTTCATTGGGACATTATTTGCATTTTCGTTTAGAAATATGTATGTATATAAAATTTTTTTTCCAGCCACCCCCAGAACTGGAGAATTTCGTAAATAAGGATACCCATATTTTTTTATTTTGAACTCTGCCGCCGGGGCTTTCAATGTACGGCACTGTTAAATATCCCAGTAGATAATTTCAGCAGTTAAAAGCCCTTCCGAAAGGTCTTCCCGAGTCAAGAGGCCTTCCACTCTACATTCCTTTCCTTATTGTATGGAGTGGCACAAATTGAAGGGCTTCTTCTTTCGCTACCCATGGAAGGCTTTCCAGAAGGGCTTTTATGGGACCTACGTCAGTTGCTTCTTTAATTTATAAAAATCATACATCTTTGAAGTATTTGCTTAAGGTTTATATCAAGTATGTCTTATTGCAAATTAAAATGTTTATTGAAATTCATTTGTAATACTAAATAATATAAATTTATGCATTCGCGTAAATTGTAAATGTATAAGCCCTTCTAGAAGGCATGCAAGGAAGTACTTTTTTCAGCCCTTCTTCTGTAGGCCTCTTAGAATGGCTTCTCTTAAGAAGGCCTGTTTAAATTATCTTCTGGGATTAAATTATTTAAAAATAAATAAATACGGATCTCCTTATTTTTAAAATTCTTCAGTAATAAGGCATGTGCGCGTCAAAATTTCAAAAAATGGATTTTCGCGTGCCGGTTAAGCTCTCGTTCCCTAAGATTTTTCTAAATGGAAAAAAATAATACCCGCACTTTTTTGTAAAAAAAAATTATATTTAGAACTGCCTACTACCAAGGATTGATTATGGCTCCTCCTGTTGCATTTTTTTGGGACCTATAAAAATAATTAATATTAGGAAATGGTTAAATAAATAATTGGGTAATATTATTGGAAGTCTCCTGAAGAGAACTAGAGTTTTTCGATCGAAAAATATTTATTTTCAAGAATTCTATACCATTTCCACGAAAAAGTTCATGGGCTTTGCGGCAGTTCTAAATATTTCTTTGTAACAAAAAAATATGGGTATTCGTTTTTCCATTTAGAAAAAACTTAGGGGTGAGAGCTTAACATTTTAAACTTTTTTTTGGACCACCCTAATATACACACATATATACATACATAGGCCATGCATGCACATACATATATTAGTACACAAGCTATCGAGAATTCAGAAACGACAACACAAACCGTTTTCACAGATTCAATATTATATCTTTCAAAAGCTACCACATATTAACGTTAAAAGGAAACTAATTCTCAAGCGTGTGCTAGGCCACATTTGCCGCTGACATGCTTTTGGGATACAAAACTTCTTAAGCTTAATTGTTACAAATTCGATAACTCTGATTACTACTTAATTCTATGAAATAAATACAAAATTGACACACTCTGCTTCAATTGCATAAGTACAGTAGTTTTCTTAAAGTACTTGTCGACATCGGAAAAGTATCGTGTTACGCTCATTCGATTAATTTTTTATTTTTAATAAGAGTTGTGAAAAGAAGAAAATATCTTTGTTTTGTTGTTGTTATTTTATGCGCCTTTTTAATGAGTACAACCTATTAAAACTAGTTTATTTTTTTACTTAAAGCTTCTCCGATTCCACAAAAAAATCAACTCTATTCTTCAAGAAATGCTTCTTCTGCATACATTTAATAAGCACTGTACGCACTTCCAAACTCTTACCACCCATTTAATAATGCATCTGTACTTATTTATTTGTTAGCCTCTTGTACCTCACCATCGGGCGAGGTTTTCGCTGTTGAGGTTGTGAGTGGTTCCACGTTTGTGTTTACCGCCGCATTACTGGTCAAAAGATCTGCACCGGATGGAACATTGGATAGTGGTGGTTGCGGCGCTGGCTGCTGCATAACGGCAGTTGGTATTATCGCAGCCGCTACCACGGGCACAACCGTAGGACCACCATCGACGCCGGGCGCTGCGCTGATTGTGCGTGCCAGTTTTTGCTGTTGCCGCTGCATGCGCTCCTTTTCGCGCGCTGCTTTCAATTTATCGAAATCATCGCCTTCATCATCACCACCAGGCGCATCTGTTGTCGATTTGATTTCCATGTCATCGACTGTGAAGCACAAAAATGAGGTGAAAGTGAGTGAAGTTGTTTATTATATAGTACATACAGTGAGTGTCAGTGAAAATCGTACAGTATTTATTTTTTTTAACTTTTTGAAAATATTTGGTGTTTTTGAATTTTACAAATTTTCAATACAATATAGTTTACACTCGAACAAATTCCCTAAACTCAAAGTTTGTAACTTTGTGACAAAAAAAAAAAATCGTAAAATTTTCATAAAAATTCCACACTTTTTAGTCAGAATTTGTAGAATTTTTTGGTATGCAGTTTACTAGTTTACACTTAACTTGAGTGCAAGTTTGAGGTCGCTACAAAAACCGTTGATTTTTGGCAATTTTTTTTTTGTGAATGGTGTTGCGCATTTTCATCCATATAACGCATGAACAAAATCTGTTCTTATATGGAAGAAAATATGCAACACCCTCGGAAAAAAAAAAAAAAATTAACTATATAATAGCGCAGAGCCAAAAAATTCTGGATAAAATGTGTGAGATTTTAATGAAAATTTTACGATTTTTTTTAATTGTTAAAAAGTTAGAAACTTTGGGTTTTATGGATTTTTTTGTAGTGTGAACTACATATGTATATATATTTTTAGTAAGAATTAATAAGATTTAAGTAAAACAAAAAAAAAAAAAAAATACTGCCCGATTTTCACTGACATTCACCGTATGTAATCACCAATGGAACTCAATGAGAAATAAAATTATGCTTTCTAACTAGCTAGCATGCAATTGGAGGAGGTTCTATAAACTAATGCATATATATGTATGTAGATATTTTGAGCAATTCGATGTCGAAGTGTTAATTTATTTCAAGTTCAACCAACTGGGTTTGGGCCCTCGAAGGGTTCGATAGCATATATGTACATAATTAAAAATAAAAACATTAAAGTACAAAATTTATGACATTTAAGAATCGGATATAAATTTATATAAATTTCTGACATAAGTATGCACAGAGTATTTTCGATGATCTTTTCGTTAACAAAAATCAATTTCTTCATCAAAACAGTTTTTTTCTAATAAATAGTAGATATATATGTCTAGGAAAATATTCGATCCACTTTAGAAGATTTAAAAGCTTTAGTTTATTTGGTGGCAGTTATGAAGGTTTCCTATGCGACGCACACATTTGTCATTTCGAAACGAATGCAATTAAATGGCGAAGCACACTCGATATCGAATGTCGCGATCCCAAAAACAAATTTCCATTCGAGTTACGTTCGATTTTGAGTGCCGTGATTCGGGGCCGGATTTATTAACTTTGATAAAAGTGTCTGTAAACATATTTAGCAAGGCGAATTTATACAAGGTGGTGTTAGCAGAACAAAAATAAAAATTACAATAACAAATTACACGCCCATTGACAATCAGTACAAAACAAAATTACAACAAACACATAATTTTGACAAAAGGTACAAATTCGCTGTGAAATCAGCGGGCCCGGTAACACCACCTTGTATAGATTCGCCATGATATTCAGCTTTATCGTTAGTTTCGTCCGAAAAGGAATTCGCTCGAATTTTTTTCAACCGCCCGTAATGAATCCATTGAAGCGAAAACATAACGATCTCGGGCGAAAATTGAAGTCATGACAGCCATGAGTTGTTTTCTGCGCTTAAAATGGCTGCTTTGTTTCTTTTTTTATTATGTTTTTTTTTGTATACCTGTCTACAAAAAAAAAAAACTACCATAACGGACAAAAATTTTCAATCAAATTTTATCCAAAACGGTCATAAAATATAACTACGATCGAATAAATTGGTCCCAATAATAACAATGAAAACAACTAAGAGACCACTACTATTAATAAAAGTGCTAACTGTGACTAAAAACCAACAAAAAAATACTTTTGACAAGTAAAAAGTTTAATACATTTATTTTGTCTACCTTTTAAAATGTCAATGATTAAGCAGCATTTCCCAAACAATTCTTTGAGTAGTGCTTCATGTAACAACTTCTCAAGTATACGTACATATGTATGTATATGCATGCATACTAATCAGCTGTGAAATGCTCAAAAATATAAGATGCAATCCCGTATTCCTCGGACTAAAACTAGTATAAAATAAAAGTTCGCTCAGAGCGAGAGAGTAACATTGAAAAGTACGGGATCGCTTTCTAGTAAAAACTGGAAACTTCTGTCAACTTTGACATAACCTCTAAATTTTGGTTGTAATTTTTTGATTATTTTGTATGTAAAGACACTCAGCTCACACATGTAAATAACCAAAAATACTTTCAAATTCATTAGAATTCACTTAAACAATCCGAATGAACTCGAAAATATCATTTCCAACTTCGAATGCTGATTCGAAATCAGCTAGTGCAAAGGAAACAATAGACATTTACATATGTATGCCATTTTGCTCATGCTGCCGCCGCAGTCGCAATGCCCCAGTGAGCAACGCACTACATAGACTGCCAATTGAGGGATCCGAGTCGTTCGGTAGCGAAACTTTTTTTTATTTTTTCAATATTTTTTTTTTTTGTAGTTAAGATTTTATTATTTTAAAGAGTAAAATATTTTTTTTTATATTAACTTTTATGATATTAAAGTAATTCGGTTTTTATCCTAATAAATTGTTTTTAAGCTATTATTTCCAGGTTTCAAAAAAATATTCATTCATTAAATTGAGACGAGCAGATGAATGTGTGTATGTACACATTTATGTAATAAATATAGTTTATTAACAATAATGCAGCTTTTTCCAATATTTTTAAGATTCAGTGATTTTAAATTTTGTTCCGACATCACAAACTCGTTGTAGAATATCTCTATGAATCTTCATTACGATAACTATCTACGAATTTCGAATTTACGTTCATAGCCATTCGGATTCTGTGATAGCCCTGAATACAAAATGCAAATAAGCGTTCGGGAGTAATACTGAAAAATAGTTGTCAAGTCTAAACATATCTAAATACATATATTTTAAAATTTTGCTCAATTCTTATTCATTCGAAAACTATATTGAAACTCCCTAATGTATGTACATATTAGGGATGTTGCGAATGTGGAATTTTAGACATCCACGGTTCAGAATGCGGATACGGATGTTTAAAAGCTATTATCGCGGGTGCGGATGTGAATGCGGACGTCAAGTATTTCTAAGAAATAATTTAGGTAAGTTAGCTATGAGATTTAGGTTTATGAGGTTAGTCATTTTTAACTCAACTTTTTCACATTCCACTTTATTTTTATTTCGCTGCGTGCGAATTTTGCCAATTATCACAAAATTAAAATAAATTTGTTTGTTGTTATTTTATGACCTTATAACAATTATATTCAAAAAATTTTATTGAGCTTGAGGCCGTTTTTAATGAAAAACTAATGTGGAAATGCAACAATAATTATGAAAATCAACACATTTCCTCATCAGTGGGATGCGATCTAACGACCCCAACTGACTCAGCCAGTTGCTTACGTTCGCCTTGCAAATTCTTGTTGCTTTTTTCCACTTTTTTCATTTGTGAAGCCAACTACAATCAAGCGCAGCTATACCGGTGCTATTCGAACTTACTCATGTGGTTGTTGGTTTTGGTTATAATTCTCAATATATATGTATATAAAAAATATATATAAAAAATAATGTTTAACTTATAGGTGTGTTCGTCGTTAAGTTATTTTGTGGCCTTATAACAATTATATTCAACCATTTTTATTTAGCTTCAGGCTTTTCCACAATAGTTTTTCATTAAAAACGGCCTCGAGCTCAATAAAAATTGTTGAATTAAAATAAATGTTGCTGTTTTCGAGCGCACAGAGGAGTATTTGCATAGTAAAAATTATCTGGTGTGTTTTTCCGATAAGTAATAAAAGAAAACATGCAACTTAATCATAATAAGCCGATTTGTGAAAAAAAAATTATTACACTTATCCAGGAAAAAGTAAAATAAAAACTAGAGATGCATCCAGTTTTTGCAACAGAACTTTGGCAAATAATATTCGATAGGTAGTGACATAATTGTCATTGTGCCAGATATATGTTTTATATCAGTGCACTTGCATAATATTCGCATTCGCAAAAGCTCCGCATTGATTATTGCGAATGCGAAAGCGAATGCAAATGTTAAAATTAATGCGGAAGCTCCGCGGTATTTAGTCTCAATTAGAAGAATGGTAAATTTCACAGAAAAGTGCTGAAATGGAAGAAAACACCCTGGCTATCTTTGCTTCTATGTGGCTTTTCCGTAAGTCACATGAAAATTTTGCTTATTTTTTAAGTCACTTGGCACAGTGGCCTTAACACAAGGAAAGGATAAAACCCAATCAACAAAGCAATATTCACTATAATTTCACTATTTAATACTATTTATTAGTATTGAATACTAAATCCTTAATTAAACGTATGAAAAAACCTGTGTCCGGAAGACACAGGCCGTTTAAATAATTCAAGGACATCTCGCAAGCACTTCCGTCGCCGGAAGAAATGATTGCGGGTCATCAAATGTATAATCTGACTCATAAAAACAATTCAGAACATTTTCATTTAAACCAATGTCTAGTAAATAGGGTGACCGCTATAAAAACTTACGAGTTTGCGTCGTTAACCTCGGTTTACAACTCCCATGGTACGAATCCATACGTACTCCGCTGACATAATGTTGTTGTTTTTTTTCACTGTGGTTCGACTTTCTTATCCGCGTCTAAAGAGAGACCTACAGGATACTAGGACTTTATTTTTCACTCTGAGCTTGTTAAAAGAGTGCGGTGGTGGTTGATGAAAAGGAGATGGGATTATCCACAGTGAGGCTAAAATTTTGACGCGTGGAGTTCGAGTCTGAGACTTCGGAGAAAATAAATTATTGCCTCACATAGACTGCTATTGGCTCTGATTAGGGACTTCCAAAAAAATTTACTCATTTATTGCTCAGTATGAAGTCCTATTTTCTGACCTAGTAATTTAGCAACAGCCCTATTTTAGGGGTCTGCCTAGCAACAAATATTCTCAAGATTAACAGAAAGTTTGAGAGTATCTGCACAGATCAAAGTTAAAAGCGCTTTATCGGCATATATAGACACCTTTGTTCGTTGAAATCGCACACTATTTATTGTTCTAGTTAATAATGAAGATTCTTTCTGTTATAAAATCCAATATTTACCCGTATTGGAAATGAGTTTATGAATATAAAATAATATAAATTTCGTAGCAAGTAGTATGTTTGTATGTATGTATGTATATATGTATCTATCTATGTATGTGTGTCACAGTATAATATTAACAAGTAAGAAAGTCTAAGTTCGGGCGGAGCCGAACATTAAATACCCGGCGCAAGTATTAAATATATGTTTTTTCACCTTTCCGAAACCTTCCGCTAGATGGTAAGCCGGGGNACAATAACCATACCGAGTTTGGTACAAATTGGTAGAACGGTTACCGATATACTTATATGTGATCATAAGTGGGCGGTGCCACGCCCATTTTCCAAAATTTTACCATAAACGTATTTCTTGGTAAAAAACTGTTGCAACCATCAATTTTGAATAAATTAGCTTTAATATTTAATATTTTATCGAAGATTTTGTATTTCTCTAAATTACCGTTATATGGGATGTGGGCGTGGTTATTGTCCGATTTTAAAAAGTTTCGGCGATTTTTTATGCTGTACCAAGGCCAACAACTGTGCCAAGTTTGGAAGAAATTGGTGCAGCGGTTACCAAGATATACACATGTAACCATAAGTGGGCGTGGCTACGCCCATTTTCCAAAAATTTATAATATTCTTATTTTTCGTCTAAAAATTATTGTAAATATCAATTTTGAGTGAATTATCTTCAGTAGTTACTAAAATATCGCAGTTTTCGTATTTCTGGAAATTACCGTTATATGGGAAGTGGGCGTGGTTAAAGTCCGATTTCGCCCATTTTAATTAAGGATTAAGGGAAACCTAGATACCAAATTTCGTTGAGATATCTCAATTTTTGCTCGAGTTATCGTGTACACGGACAGACGGACGGACAGACAGACATGGCTTAATCGATTTCTTTTTTCATCCTGATCATTTATGTATACATTTGTCTATATCTATCTCGATTCGTTTTGGCTGTTACAAACAACCGTTATGTGAACAAAATTAATATACCCTTGTGCACAAGTGCGCTCGGGTAAAAAAAAGTTAACGGCAGCTAAGCAATCCTAATTCGAATAAGTATAAATAAAGAATCAAATTGGGGTTAATATCGATTTTTTTTTTAAATTTGTCTCGCCTGCAAGACAGCGCATAAAACAGTTTAAACAATAATTAAGTTATCAAAAACAAAACATGCCAATAAATATTGTTACAAAAGTCAACATATGTAGAGAAAAAGCAACGGAACTTGTTCACTATACTTAGAAAAGGAACAACTAACTAAACAACAAGGAATTTAGCAAAATTAAAATAAGTTTTAACAAAAATTTTACCAGTCGATAAAAACCATCTGAAAACCTGCGGCGCATCGGCGGGACGTTCTAATGCTGATTTCCAAAACAAAAAATGGATAAATGAAATTTTTTTAATGCTGAAGTTGTTTGTGTTTTTATGCATCAAACTCTCTCTCGAAATTTTTACACTTACCCGTTTCGCAACTGCCCTTTTCCTGATTGATTTGCTGATCGAAGAGAGATTTGGTGCTCGATGGATCAGCAACTGGCGAGTTTGGCACTGTCTGCACCATGCGTGGACTGCCATTCGTTGGCGCAGACGTGCTAAGCAATGCCTCCACACCGCCCGGCGGAAAGAGCGTCGGCTCGTAAGTGGACTGTGTGCGCATGTATGACGCGGGTCTGGGCGGAATATCCATAGGCACGGAGCGCTGTGCCGCCGATGAACTTTGATTGTTGAGATCCTGCAAGAAAATATCGCGCACATTCGGGCGCACCTGATCGTTGGCACGCTGCGAAGTGATCGTGGTTTGTTCGTCGACCTCTTCGATGACTTGATCAGTGATGCGTATACTACCGGGTGGCTTCATAATCAAATTGCCGGTTAGACTGGCCGAACTTGCACTGCCAGGAAAACGATTTTTTTGTGAAATCTCATCGACTGGTGTTGTGGAGCCGGGACGCTCTTCGCGACTGAGGAAGCGCTTTAGCGCCGATGCAACTGTATTGACGCGCGACAATGTGCCACTTAAGCTGGCAAGGCTGGGCGAAGAGCCGTGTCGCACCTTGCCATTGCCGGCTGTGAAATGAATGCCACTAGCATCATCGGCCTATAAAATTGAGTGAGGAAATGCATACATGGTTTTGTTAATATGAATGTAGAAAGAAAATTCCAATTGCAATTTGTTTAGAGAACTGTCAAATATATTTTGTTACCCAAAGCATTGTAGGAAATAGCCAATTGATACAGTTATATGGTTAAGATATTTAGAAAGTGTGCGTGCAGTTAATATATAAATCCGTGAAAGTTAGACTCACACAGTTTTGAGGTGCGTGCGGTTAAAGTGTAATCCAGAACCCTGTTACCACACATATGTACGTGTGCTATGGTGCAGTGATTTTGAGTGAGTTCAACTTAGTTGCATTTGAGTGCGTGTCACGAAATTAATTTAAATGAAAGTACACAAAAAATTATTCTAAAATAAATATGTTTTATGCGTGTGTGTATTAGGAATGTTAATCTCGGGATCCTGGCCTTTTTAAGGTCCCAAAAATCCCTGGATTCTTGGAAAATAATCCCGGGATTTTCGGGATTTGTAATTTGCACTGCTGGCAATAATAGAAACTCCTTTTCTTGACTAGTATTGGCTATATTTTTTTTATTTATTTTATAATTAAGATTTTATTATAAATGTCTAGCACTTTATACATATAACACCTCGCGAAAGTAAGTTTTAAACACAAATATAAATATATTCGCGAAACAATGGGCAAAAAAAGTAAAATTGCGTTTTTAGTTAGAAGTATGGGTATGAAATTAAAAAGGAAATCCTGTAGAATTTAAACAGAATATATATTTTGGTGCAGAGGTACTGGTAAGTATTGAAAATGTACTTCTAAAATTTTATTATTGAAATTTCGCAATATTTGTTTTTGAAAAAAATTTAAGTTAAGGACTTATATAAACACGACAACATCCTCGAATTTCGTCCTTGTAGCTTTATCAACTTAAAAAATTACCTATTTGTCCTTGTGAATCCAAAAAATTTAAATTTTTTTTAATTCTAAAGAAATTTCCTCTTACATTTGGTTCCCATATTTTTATTCTACATTGCATTGAATTTTTTATATATTTTTTGGAATTAATCATATCTTTGAAATTATAAAGTCCTTTAAAATAAATCCTGACGTCAGAGAGAAAAAATAAAAACGCAACTTTAAATAAAAAAGTAGGTTTCAAACCCATTTATTTATTATTTATTTTATGGTAGGAGAAACAATTTTTTCGATTTAAGTTGTTGAAAAGTAATGAATATCTAAATCCCAGGACTAATTCCGGGATCCCGGTATTATGATAACGACAACCCGAAAATCCCGGGATCGGAAAAAGCTGAAAAATTAACATCCCTAGTGTGTACGCATATGTATGTGAAAAATATATGCCCTTTATTATTTTAAATAACTTTGTAAAAAATAAAAGAACTGGTTCTTGAAAATCGAAATAAATCTAAGTAAAATTTTGCAAGCCATGTCCCGATGGAGGCTTGATAAATCAGCGACTTTTTTAATAAAATCCATTTTTTTTCACCAAAAAAGTGTTTTAATCTTCAACTTACCTCCCTATTTTGAAGTCGTACGATGCACGGTAAACGCTTGCATTCTGTTATCATCTTTTACGAATCAATATTAGTTGCGTTTTTGTACTCATTTCCAGTAAAATCCAGTAAAAGTTTTTACGAATTTTCATGTTTTGGCGTTTTCGTACGCAGAAACTTGCAAAGTAGGGGAAATTGAGAGAGCGAAAAATGACAGTTGAAGTTGCAAGTTTTTACTGGATTTTACTGGATAAATTTTTTCTTGTAAGAATTTGCCAGTACGAAAAAAAGCTGATCGCATGTTGCTGGATGAAATTTAAACTAATAAGGAAACTGTTTGTGGGTTTTTATTGTTGAATTTCACAAAATAAACCTATTTAAATACAAAATATATTAGTTGTGTTTTTTTACAAATTATCCAGTAACTTGCCAGTAACTCTCCAGTAACTTAATTTCTAAGAATTCGCTCTCATAGAAAAAATTTCCAAAAAAGTACGTGAACGCTTTTCCAGTAATAATTTGGAACTTTCATGAACAGCTGATTAATTGGTTGTTTATTCGCAGCATATTCCTAATAAAACAATATATTTTATATTTAAATACGTTTATTTTTTGAATTTCCGCAATAAAAAGCAACAAACAGTTTCCTTATTAGTTTAAATTTCATCCAGCAACATGCGATCAGCTGTTTTTCGTACTGGCAAATTCTTACAAGTAAAAATTTATCCAGTAAAATCCAGTAAAAACTTGCAACTTCAGCTGCCATTTTTCGCTCTCTCAATTTCCCCTACTTTGCAAGTTATTGTTACTGGAGTTACTGGAGAGTTGCTGGCAAGTTACTGGATAATTTGTAAAAAAAACACAACTATTGTCGTATGAAATCCGATAGTTAGCGTAGTTGATTTGTGCTGGTTCACAATAAAAAGTGAACAGAAACCACACAGCCATTCACAACAATACATCTGTCGGGCGTATAAAACCGATAATACGAGAACTGTTTTCATAGGATACGCTTGCAAGCGTTTATCGTCTATCGTACGAAAATTCACAATAGGGGGTTAGTTTCCTTTTGGGTCGTTACGAACAGACCAATTTTTTTGAAATTTCTTTATCTCTTTCAAATAATGAAAGGTTCCTCAGTGATGAACTCAAGTGTTTTCCTGGTAGCCTGCCTATCTATGTATGTTTATGGTTAGGATGAAAAAGTAAAAATAAACGTTTGCCGGAAGTACTTCATAACTCAAAATACCGAAAACTAGAGAAAAAACGATTTTAAACTAGTTTGTTAGTTATTTCCTATTTAACAGGAATAAAAACTATAGAATATGTAAAATAATTAGAGTCAGAGTATAAAACTTTAATTTGTTTTTCACAACACTTCTCTTAAAGCTAAGGTCATCAAAAAGTCCAAAAGTGCTGTAGCGGGTAGATAGTCAATGTGCACGTATTGTGACGCTCTAAGGCCTAAGTTTCTCTCGCGTCTCTTGGAAATAACTGCGCAAAGACGTTACAAGGGTGCCATTTGGTCGAATAGCAGAAGCGGTAGGGATCGTAAGACCAGATATCTAGTTTGCGTATGCAACCCCTGTAGAATACCTGTGACGATTTCTTCTTTGGGAGATTGCTTAGAAGTGGAATTCCTTCGAAACTTTATCCCCCAAGTAAAAACTCTTTGTCTGGCGTAGTACTGCAGTGCGCCATCAGTTTTTAACCGACTTCCAAAAAAGTAGGAGGTTATCAGTTCGTCGGATTTTTTTTTTTTTATGTATGTTACCGCATAACTTTGGACCACGTCAACCGATTTCGATAATTCTTTTTGCATCGGAAAGGTAGTGCCTCAGAGGTGGTCCCAAACTAATCTGGTTGAGAGCCGATCATATATATATATATTTTATATGGGAGTTGAAGTCGGTTTTTTTTTTTGCTAAAAATTACTTGTGTTCTCATATTGTTCTTCTTTAGTTTCTGAGCTCTTAACTGATTGCGATTGAACAAATTGCCAGGAATTGGTATTGTTTTTTCACGAGCATTTCGAAGCACATTTAAATTTTGTAGGAAAACTCAGACAAAATTTACATGAAGAAATAACTACGTTCTTTTTTCACTATTAAGGAAGGCTAAAAAATCTGTAGGTCACGAAAACTTCACTGCTAAGTCCAAACGAGAATAAAACCAAAACGTCTCAAATACTATTTTGTATATTATCCCTCTGGAATACGGCTAGCGGGAGCTGGGAGCCTAATTTCTCCATATTCCTGGACAATATTTACCATCGAAGTTTGGTGTTCGCATACAGTACTAGATAATTCACTTCACAGGTAAGACTGGCAGTAACTTCACTTAAAGTTATATCTCTCATGCCGAAAGGGACCTTTATCTGGTAAAAGGCATGATTGACGTGGAAAAGAGTAAAGCTGAAAAATAAGCAATGGCTTTTCCTATGAGACAATTTCAGGTATCGGTATGAATTTTTCACGCATACTACATATCGCTAGCTTAGAATGAAAAGTTGCGAAGCCCAATTTTTATGAAAACTCATATTTTGATACAGGAAGCAATAGAAATTAAAGGTATTTGTTTAATTTTTTCTCGTTTATATACAATGAAATCCAATTTCGCTAAGTCCAAAAAAGGCTCCGAAAATCCGAACGAATGATAACAATTTAAATATTTTAAGGTGTCGAAAAATGCAACTCTACATCGAAGGCGGTTTAATACTTGGAGTAGTTTTTTTTGTAAATAAATATATGTATATGCTACAGTCTACATTTTGCTAAAACTACACTTGCAAATATACGCTTGTATGTGTGTATATAGAAATATATATGTGTTTAAGTAAAGCAATTTTACAGCTGCTGTAGAAGAAATAATTAGAATCAAATTTTACTTTTAAGACTGAAAAGATGTTTGAATATAGTTTAAGTGCAAACAAAAGTAATAATAGGGTGGTTCAACATTTTGTTTTTCCAGCCAATAATAAGGAGTGTATTCTCTGTTCATACACAGCATTGCAAATTTAACTTCGTTGGGCATTATGTCTATACTACCTCTGTATGTATGTATGTACATCTCATCGGCTGGATAAAATATTGTTGTATGCTACTTTCGGAAAGTTTTGGGAAATCTTGATTGAAGTTTGGAATGCAATTTCTCAAAAAACGGAGCGATAGATTTTCTCCAGAGTCTCGGAGAATGTGACTAGTTCACGAAAT